>NW_028115414.1:0-17550 GCF_964273445.1 Streptopelia decaocto | reverse complement strand
TCCCCCCCTGCCCAGGACCGACGGACGGACGGACAGACGGACGCAGTCCTTACCCAGGTCCTCCATGGCTGGGATGGGGTGTGGCCCCCCCGGGTGACGTCACTGCACGCGGGCCCCTTGGTGGCCTTGTATGGAAGCAGCCGGACGCCTGGGTCCCCCCCAGACGCCTGGATCCCCCCCGGACGCCTGGGTCCCCCCGGACCCCAGGGTCCCCTGCAGTTTCGGGGTGCTCCCGGATGCCTGGGTCCCCTGTAGTATTGGGGTGCTCCTGGATGCCTGGGTCCTCAGTGATCCTGGGGTTCCCTATAGTATTGGGGTCCCCCCGGACACCTGGGTCCTCAGTGATCCTGGGGTTCCCTGTAGCATTGGGGTCCTCCCGGATGCCTGGGTTCTCAGTGGTCCTGGGGTTCCCTATAGTATTGGGGTGCTCCCGGATGCCTGGGTCCTCAGTGATCCTGGGGTTCCCTATAGTATTGGGGTCCTCCCGGATGCCTGGGTCCTCAGTGATCCTGGGGTTCCCTGTAGTATTGGGGTCCCCCCGGATGCCTGGGTCCTCAGTGGTCCTGGGGTTCCCTGTAGCATTGGGGTTCCCTCGGATGCCTGGGTCCTCAGTGGTCCTGGGGTGCTCTGTGATTTCAGGGTTCCCCCGGACTCCTGGGTCCCCTGTAGTACTGGTGTTCTCCCGGACGCCTGGGTCCCCCATTGTTGGGGTGTCCCCCCAGTCTCCAGGCTCCTCCCAGCTGTCGGGGTCCCCCCAGATGTCGGGGTCCCCCCCGTCCTCCTCTTCCTCCTCTTCCTCGCGGGGGCCGGGGGGGGTCTGGCTGAAATAGGCCTCCCGGGTGACCCCCAGAATCCAGCGCTCGTATTGGGGGGCGGCTGTGAACTTGGGGGGGCCCTGGGCCCCGCAGCCCCCCCCGCCGGCCACCCCCAGCAGGAACCAGACCCCCCGCTCCAGGCAGAACAGGGGGGACCCCGGCGGCGCCTGCGGGGACACCCCAAAGTCAGGGTCACGGCGGGGGGGAGGACACCCCGAAAGTGGGGACGGAGTGTCCTGGGGTCACCCCCCCCCAAAGGGAGACACCCCGAGGGACCCCAAAACATCCCAGAAGGGACCCCAAAAAGGGACATGAGGACACCAGGGACCCCAAAAAGGACCCCAACCCACCCAAAAGGGACCTCAGAATGAGACACGGGGACTCCAAAATGGGACCCTGGGACCCCAAAACCCCCCAAAAGGGATCTGGGGACCCCAAAGGGATGTTTGGGACCCCCCAAAGGACTCAAAAGGGACATTGGGACCCCCACCCCCCCCCAAAGGGACATGGGGACCCCGGGAGGCCGTTTGGGGACCTGGCAGGCGCTGTCGCTCTCGGGGCCGGTGACACAGACGGTGTCAGGGGGGGTCGGGGTCCCCTCGGGGTCCCCAGCGTCCCCGCAGGACTCGGCCATTGTCACCTCCACGCTGAGCAGCTGCTCGGGGACCCAGGGACCTGGGGGACACGGGACGGGGGACATGGGGACAGGGGGGGACACGGGGACACAGGGACATGGTGATCATGGGGATTTGGGGGGACACGGGGACAGGGGGACATGGGGACGGGGGGACATGGGGACGGGGGGACATGGGGACGGGGGGACATGGGGGCACACGGGACAGGGGACATGGGGACGGGGGACATGGGGACAGGGGGGGACACGGGGACACAGGGACATGGGGATCATGGGGATTTGGGGCGACACGGGGGTTATGAGAGGACATGGCGGGGGACATGGGGATGTCACTGGGGGGACACAAGAGATGGCAACACCAGGGATGGAGGTGACACTGAAACTGGCGACACCAAGGTTGGGGACATCAGGGCCAAGAGTGACACCAGGGTTGGAGACAACAAGGATGGAGGTGACACCGGAAATGGGGACACCAGGGATGGGGACACTGGGGATGGGGACACCGGGGATGGGGACACCGGGGAGGGGGACACCGGGGATGGGGACACTGGGGATGGGACACCGGGGAGGGGGACACCGGGGAGGGGGACACCGGGGTGCAGGGGACACAGGGTGACACGGGGTGACGGGGATGACACGGGCTGCCCGGCGCCACTCACCCCGCGGCCCCAGGAGGGTCCAGCAGCGCGTCCCCGGGGGCGGCCGGTGGTCCCCGTAGGGCAGGCAGAGCGGGCGCAGGCTCCTCCCGAGCTGCAGGGGGCGCTGCAGCCGCAGCAGCGCCACGTCGTGGCCCCGCCCGGCGCCCACGAAGGCGCCGTGGAGCTGCAGCCGCGACCCCGCGTGGGCGGCGCCGCCCGCGGCCACCACCTGCCAGCCCTGCGGGTCCTGAGCCCTGCGGGAAACGGGCCTCACCGGACGCCGGGGTCCCTCCCGGACGCCTGGGTCCCTCCCAGACGCCTGGGTCCCTCCCAGACGCCTGGGTCCCTCCTGAACTCCTGGGTCCCTCCCGGACATCGGGGTCCCTCCTGAACTCCTGGATCCCTCCCGGACGCCTGGGTCCCCTCCCGGACGCCTGGGTCCCTCCCGAACTCCTGGGTCCCTCCCGAACTCCTGGGTCCCCCCCCTGAACTCCTGGGTCCCTCCTGAACTCCTGGGTCCTCTCCTGAACTCCTGGGTCCCTCCCGAACTCCTGGGTCCCCTCCTGAACTCCTGGGTCCCTCCCGAACTCCTGAGTCCCTCCCGAACTCCTGGGTCCCTCCCGAACTCCTGGGTCCCCCCCCGAACTCCTGGGTCCCTCCCGAACTCCTGGGTCGCCTCCCGAACTCCTGGGTCCCTCCCGAACTCCTGGGTCGCCTCCCGAACTCCTGGGTCCCTCCCGAACTCCTGGGTCCCCTCCTGAACTCCTGGGTCCCCTCCTGAACTCCTGGGTCCCTCCCAAACTCCTGGGTCCCCTCCTGAACTCCTGGGTCCCTCCTGAACTCCTGGGTCCCTCCCGAACTCCCGGGTCCCTCCCGAACTCCTGGGTCCCTCCCCGAACTCCTGGGTCCCTCCCTGAACTCCTGGGTCCCTCCCCGAACTCCTGGGTCCCTCCCGAACCCCTGGGTGCCCCCCGGTTCAGGGTTCCCCAGCTCACCCAGGCACAGTCCGTCCTCCAGCCCAGCAGGGGGCGCCTCCCTGGGGCTGGGCGGGAAGGCGGCAGGCGGGAGGTGGCGCCGCAGCCACCGCGCGTGGGCCGGGAGCCCCGTGGCTACGGCCGGACCCCCCGCGCGGACACAACCCGCCGAGAACGACAGGACCCCGGCCTGGACCCACCGACCGCCGGACAGACACACAACCGGGCCCCCCGAGTCCGCCTGGGGGGACACAGCCATAGAGACACCATGGAGACGCCATAGAGCGTCTACAAACCCCATAGAGACACCATGGAGACACCATGGAGACACCATAGAGCGTCTACAAACCCCAGAGAGACACCATAGAGACACCATGGAGACGCCATAGAGCATCTACAAACCCCAGAGAGACACCATAGAGACACCATGGACACACTATAGAGCGTCTACAAACCCCATAGAGACACCATAGAGACACCATGGAGACGCCATAGAGCGTCTACAAACCCCAGAGAGACACCATAGAGACACCATGGAGACACTCTAGAGCATCTACAAACCCCATAGAGACACCATAGAGCATCTACAGGCACCATAGAGACACTTAAAGGCACCATGGAGACCAATACAGACCACACAGAGACCACATACAGACCCACGGACATAAAACGGGCCCCCCCCGAGTCTGCCTGGGGGGTACAGAGCACCTATAGACACCTATAAAGCCTTGTGTATCCATATAGAGCTCTATAGAGCCCCATAGACCAGCCCCAGCGCCCCCAAGTCCGCCTGGAACCCCCATAGGGCCATAGCCCCCCTATGGACTCTACACATTCTACAAGATCTGTAGGTGACCCTATGGATCCTATGGCATCTATAGGGTGTTCTATAGGTCCCTGACAGGCCGCATGCCCCTCCTGTCCGCCCACACACACCATGCCGCGCCCCCGAACCCCCATAACCCCCACGTCCCCATATCCCTATGGGAGGCTCCCGAGGGTCTATAGGGTGTATAGGTGGCTCTATAGGCACCTGGCAGGCTCCGTGGCCCTCGGTGCCGCCCGCGCACACCATGCCGCGCCCCCGAACCCCCATAACCCCCACGTCCCCATATCCCTATGGGAGGCTCCCGAGGGTCTATAGGGTGTATAGGTGGCTCTATAGGCACCTGGCAGGCTCCGTGGCCCTCGGTGCCGCCCGCGCACACCATGCCGCGCCGCGCCGGCCGCTCCAGCTCGCGCCGCCGCAGGGTCCCGTGCAGGCAGTTACAGGTCGGGGGGCTCAGCAGGGACAGCGCCACCTGCTGGAGGGGGGACCCCGCGGGCAGGGACACTGCGGGGGACAGGGGACACGGGGGACAATGGGGACAATGGGACAGGAGCACAGGGGGACAATGGGATATGGGATAATGGGGACAAGGGGACAGGGAGACATGGGGACAGGGGGACAATGAGGACAATGGGGACGGGGGAAATGGGACAATGGGGTCAATGGGACAATGGGGACAATGGGACAGGAGGACAGGGGGACAATGGGATATGGGATAATGGGGACAATGGGGACAATGGAACAGGGAGACATGGGGACAGGGGGACAATGAGGACAATGGGGACGGGGGGAAATGGGACAATGGGGTCAATGGGGACAATGGGGACAATGGGACAATGGGGTCAATGGGACAATGGGGTCAATGGGGACAATGGGGACAATGGGGACAATGGGGACAATGGGACAATGGGGTCAATGGGGTCAATGGGGTCAATGGGGACAATGGGGTCAATGGGACCATGGGGTCAATGGGATAATAGGGACAGGGGGACATGGGGACAGGGGGAAAATGGGCCAATGGGGACAATGGAGACAATGGGACAGGGGCGGGGGACAATGGGATAATGTAACAGGGGACAATGGGAACAATGGGCCGTGGGGCCGTGTCCCCCCAAGAGGACCCAGGCATCCGGGCCCCCCTCACCGTTCTCGGCCACGTGTCCCCAGCGGTGACCCAGCAGGTGGCGCCGTATGGGAGGGCGTGGCCGGGGCGGGGCAGGCACACGGGGGCCACTCCCGAGCCCGGCCCCGCCCACAGCGGCTCGGCCAATCGCAGCAGGGCCAGGTCGTGACCGCCAGCCACGCCCCGGAAACCAGGGTGAACCAAGATGGCCGACAGCGCCCGCTGCTGCCCGCTGACCTCATCGCTGACGTCATCGCCATCGGCCAATCGGAGCTGCCCGGCCACCACCTGCCACGCCCGCAGCTCCGCCCGGGGGCCCGAGGGGCTGGGGGGGACAGGGGGGACAATGGGGGAGGGGGGCGAGGAGGGACAGGGTGACAATGGGGAGGGGGAGCGGGGGGGTCTGGGTGTTCACGGGCCCGGGGGGGCCCAACAGGGGTCTACGTGGCCCAATAAGGTTTCAGGTGGCCCAGTAGGGTTCTGGGTGGCCCAACCAGGTTCTAGGGCTCCCAGCTGGGTTCTAGGTGGCCCAAGGGGGTTCCAAGTGGTTCCAGGGGGTTCAAGGGATCCCGGCGATGCTCTAGGTAGCCCAATAAGGTCCCAGGTGGCCCAAGGAGGTTCTAGGGAGCCCAACGGGGGTCTGGGTGGCCCAAGGGGGCTCTAGGGGGCCCGGTGCCATTATAGGTGGCCCAGTGATGCTCTAGGTGGCCCAGGGAGGGTCCCGGGCTCTCCCAAGGCCCCAGGGGGTTCCCCAGCCCCCCCACAACCCCCAGACTCACCCTATGAAGCAGTGAGCGGCCGACAGGACCCACCGGGGGGCCACCAGGGTCCCCCCGCAGAAGTGCTGCCGGGTCCAGCCCCCCCAGACTCCTGGGTCCATCCCCCCAGAAACCCGGGTCCCCCCTGGGACACCTGGGTTCCCCCTCCCGGACGCCTGGGTCCCCTTAGCGGAGAGTCCCCCGGGCTCCTGGGTTCCCCCCACACGCCTGGGTCCAGCCCCCCAGAAACCGGGGTCCATCCCCCCCCAGACACCCGGGTCCATCCCCCAGACACCCGGGTCCATCCCCCAGACACCCGGGTCCATCCCCCCCAGACACCCGGGTCCATCCCCCCCAGACACCCGGGTCCATCCCCCAGACACCCGGGTCCATCCCCCAAACACCCGGGTCCATCCCCCAGACACCCGGGTCCATCCCCCCCAGACACCCGGGTCCATCCCCCCAGACACCCGGGTCCATCCCCCAGACACCCGGGTCCATCCCCTGGACACAGGGTCCAGCCCCCAGACACCCGGGTCCATCCCCCCAGACACCCGGGTCCAGCCCCCAGACACCCGGGTCCATCCCCCAGACACCCGGGTCCATCCCCCCCAGACACCCGGGTCCAGCCCCCCAGACACCCGGGTCCATCCCCCAGACACCCGGGTCCAGCCCCCCCAGACACCCGGGTCCATCCCCCAGTGTCGTGAGACGACGTGGAGAATGCAAAATTGCCGGCAGGACCTCTTTGAGCACGACGGGCGGGCCGGCGAGAGTAATGAATCTAATTCAATATGAATTTACCATCAATACTCTTTAATAAGCTCTTAACAACACTGAATATCAATGTCCCCGAGACCACGTTTTTCCCAACCTTATATACTCTATACCCAAAAGGCCATGCGGCAAGCACGGGCTAAGATTGGTTACACATGCAGTCACTCTTCCCTCACCACGATGGTGATTGGCTGCAGGGCACTGTCCACATGCGCAGGGATGACGACGGCGCCCTCCTGCAGCCTGGGTCGAGGGCAGACCAGCTTCTGTTTATTTCCGCATGGTCCTAGTGCACCCCAGCCACCTCAAGCCCTGGCTTGTTCACACCATATGGCCCAAAAACTCTCCACAAATTCCTCCTTTTTTTTTTTTTTTATTTTTTTTTTAATTTTTTTTTATTTTTTTAATTTTTTTGGACAAGCCAGGCTTGATTAGCTGTGCGTTCTAATTCCTCTTTGATACGTGATAGAAGACAACTTATACATAACATATCAATTACAACAACAATCAACATAAACAATGCACTTTGCAATAAACTCTTAATCCACCCCCCTAGGCCAAGCCAATTTGTTAAACTTTCTAAACCAAAAAATCCTACATATTTCTTTTTTCTTTTTATAAAAATACAATAAGAGGTGTTCAACGAATGAATCAGTATGATTTCCTGTGGCTCTGGCCCTATGGGAAGGCGATCATTGCAATTATCATGGTTGTCAAACCATGTGCTAATATTTTTCTTCCTAGTAAACTTGAGGTATTCCATTGCCATTTAAATATTGCAACGGATTGATTAAACAAATTCCAAGAACTTTGGTTTAATGGTACTCCTACTTAACATGTAACAAATGATGTGCTGGGTGTTGATAAACTTACTCAGAAGGTAGTGGTGTTTAAAGGCCTACTTATATAACTATATTACATATACATGACACAGCTAAATTAATGCAAAGGTTACGCCTCACTCTGTGTCCTCCGAAGATTCTGTTGCAGGGAGTTGATTCGGTTGAATTTGTTTCAACTCCGGCTTTACTGCTCGGCTTGGAACCCACAACGGACCTTGATCTGTGGAGAGACACATATACCCTCTACCATTAAAAATAACAGGTACTGGTCCCTTCCACATTCCAGTGGTGGGATCACGATATCTCACCATGAATTCCGGTAAAGTGTTCTTCCTTCCTAGTCTGATCTGATAATGATGAATGATCGCAGGAGGCTCCTCATGGTCTCCAGTTAAACATAAATAATTCAAGGTAAACAACACCTTTGCTAAGCGCTGTTGACAATCTAACTCTTCCTGCTTCTGTTTGTTCAAATACCCCTTAATCATTTGATGTGCCCTCTCGATGATTCCTTGGCCCGTTGGGGAATGAGGTATACCTGTAACATGCTTCACTCCCCATTTCATCAGAAAAGTTCTAACTTTCTGGCTAACATATGCAGGGCCATTGTCTGTCTTAATCTTTTCTGGGACACCCATTACAGCAAAGCAAGCTGTGAGATGTTTACATACATGTTGTGCTTTTTCCCCTGGTAAAGCAGTAGCCCATATCATTTTTGAAAAAGTATCAATTGTGAAATGCACATATTTAAGTCTTCCGAATTCTGGCACATGCGTCACATCCATTTGCCATACTTCTAAGGCTTTTAAACCTCGAGGATTGACACCGATTCCTATACCTAACATCTGGCCTCCACACTGAGGACATGCCTGTACAATACTTCTTGCTTCATTTAAAGTTAAATCAAATTGTCTTTGCAGACCTCTGGCATTTTGATGAAAGCTCTCATGACTTTGTCTCGCTTGTTGGAATTTATCTGTTGGAGGCATGTGCTGTACTGAACTTACTAAACTATCTGCAATTTGATTTCCTTCACCTAGACCAAGATTCCATTGATGACTACGAATGTGAATCACACAGCAGGGTTCTTTTCTTTGATTTAAAATAGCTCTCAACTGTACAAACAATTTTCCTAATCGAGGATTATTCGATTGTCTTAGCAGAGCATTTTCCATTCTGGGTATTACACCTGCTACATACAAAGAATCTGTGACAACATTTAAGGCAGATTTCAGCCAATTATTTAAGGCCCATATTACTGCCGTGAGCTCTAAAGTCTGCAATGAATCCTCTTTTGAACCTTCAATTCAATGCTGTTTCCACTGACTATTCTCTTGCCAGACACATGCTGCCTGGTGTCTTCGTTTTCCTGCATCTGTATATACTGTAAGCCCTTCAACAGGTTTTGCTTTTACTTTGCTTCTCTCTAACCACTGATTTGTTCTAAGGAATTGCCATAGCTTCCCTTTTGGTTGTCGTGAATGTACCTTGCCTATAAATCCTAATAATGCATTCTGAATAGGCACCGAATTTCTCAGCCACCATTCTAAATCAGCTCCATTTACTGGAATACTGATGTCATCTGGTTCCTGACCGCTAATTTCTAATATTCGAGATCTTCCTTTTCGAATCAGTTCTCCAACTGCTTCTGGTCTTGTTTGAATGCTGAATTTTGGTTGGACACTAAGAAAAACCCATTCTAATAATCGTAAATCATTTTCTGTTTTCAATCTGACAGTGGCACAAAAGGAAGAATCGGTAGCAAGATCTATGGGGAATTCCCCGTCTTTGTTTTGCCACTGGCAGATGATTGCACATGGGTGTTCTAGATTGCTAATAAGAAGAGAAATTGGTTGATCAGAAAGTCTTCAGCTAGACCAATTTGTCTGTACCTTTTGTATAATATCAGAAAGACATTTGAGATGCACGGACTCTAAGCTTATTTTCTTAGCTGGATCACCTCCTTTCAGAAGTGAAGTAAGAGGTGCTATATCATTGTTAGTAATGCCTACGTAATTTCTAATCCATTGTATGTCCCCTAACAATTTTTGTACATCATTTAATGTCTGTAAATCAGTATGTAATTCGATTTTTTGTGGACGAATCTGTGCATCACAAATGGACCAACCAAGGTATTTCCAAGGTGCGGACCTTTGAACTTTCTCTGGAGCTATGACCAATCCCTTTTCTTTGAGTTTGATTGTAATTTGGACTATGGAACTTTCTGTGAACTCAGCTTGTTGACAGAACAGAATATCATCCATATAATGATAAATAATTGTTTGTTTCCATGATGCACGAATAGGTTGAAGTGCCCATGCAACATACATTTGGCACAGTATAGGAGAATTTTTCATACCTTGCGGTAGCACTACCCACTCATACCTTTTAGCTGGTTCCGCTTTGTTTACAGAAGGCAGTGTAAATGCAAAACGCTGTGTATCTTGTTCATGTAAAGGAATGGTAAAGAAACAATCCTTTAAATCCACAATTAGAATATGCCAATTTTCTGGTAACATTACAGGTGATGGTAATCCAGGCTGTAATGCACCCATGGCTTGCATTTGATCATTTACCTTTCGCAAGTCATGTAATAATCGCCACTTTCCACTCTTTTTTGGTATGACAAAAATCGGGGTATTCCATGGACTAGTAGAAGGCTTGATATGGCCTGCAACTAATTGCTCTTCTACTAATTCATGTGCCTTTTGCAGTCGCTCTTGCGTTAATGGCCACTGGTGAACCCAAACTGGGCTATCTGTTAACCAGGTCAATGGAGGGTTGGGCGACTGCTTTCCAGTGACCACTAATGAAAAGGTGAAGTAGTTAACACGGCACCAAGTTGCCCCAAGACGTCACGTCCAATAAGCGCCTCAAGGCTGCTTGGCAATTCCATTACATACACCGTAAGGGTTACACATTGACCTTCAGGGAAACTAATGGAAATGGGATCAACACTTATATTTGGAATAGTTTGACCCCCTACTCCAGCTACAGTGGAAGAGATTGATTTTTGAAGTTTCCATTTTCATGGCCATTTGAATTGACTAATGATGGAGACATCAGCTCCAGTATCAAGCATTGCATTTACATCTACAACAACAGTAGAATCAGATCGAAATAGTTGTACACGTAACATGGGACGTTGAGTCATTGATGAGGTGAAGCAAACTGCAGGACCTGTCGATCCAAATCCTTTATCACGCCTTTCTATTGAGGATGCTGGAGGGACTCCTGGAAGCGTTGGTAGGCAGTTTTCCAATGCTACTACCTGAGCTATTTTACTCCCAGAAGGAATAAAAATTGGCGGATGCAGAGTGTAGGCCAGGATTTGAACAGTTCCTGTAAAATCTGCATCAATTATCCCTGGTATTACTATAAGACCCTTGATACTAGCAGAAGAACGGCCAATCAGTAGGCCTCCAACGAGACTACCTTGTCGAAATAAAGGTCCTTTAGCATTTGTTGGTATTCTATGAACTGCAGTATTTGTCTGGTCGCTTCTGAACATATACCATAGTTGGTGATTGTTTGTTTTGCTTGCTGTAGAATTTTCCATTCATGTGGTTCCCGTACCGCTGTCTGGGTGTTCATATTCTGAATTACCGGTAGGGTTAATTTTGCTGGAGACCAATAACCTTCTAGGATGGCATCTTTGATGACCCCTGACCATCTGCCAGGTCGGGGCTGTGGTTGGTCTGTAGAATCTATAGGTACTCTTGGTTGCATTGTTTGAGGAAGGCAAGCTGGTTTTTGAAACTCTATTTGTCTCTTATTTTTCTCTACATCTGACATTCGCAGGTCAAGTTGTTCAAGCTTGCTGGTAATCTCTTGCAGTAACTGCTGTACTACTTGGGGTGAGCGCAATGATGTAGAAGGAGGCTCACAAGAAACTTCCACAGGTGTTTGTGGAGGCTCGTCGTGGGGCGGCCCCGGCCCGCGCGGCCCGGCCGCGCCCCGCCCGGCTGACCGATGGTCTGAGAGGGGGGCGTGTCTGGCTCGGGGCAGGGCAGAGGTGGAGCCGTAGGTGGAGGGCGGCACTCAGGGCCTGCCTCATCCGGACAGTCCCCTAGTTGCATTTCCGGTTTCTTGTCACATTGCCCCAGAGACTCAGAAAAGGAAACTTCCGGTTCTTTGTTTACGGACGGCAAAGTTTCCAACTCCCGCCGCAGATCGGATTGCGAGAGTATGGGCTGAGCCGGGACCCCTCGGCCACCCCGAACGGCAGGCAGACCCCACAGAGTAGCCCACAGGCCCCGCTTCTCTTTTGGCCGACAAGTTTTATCAGTCCAGGTTTGTTCTGGGACAAGCGCGCTCGTGGCTCTCAGGGCAGCGCTTTGTTCGGACTTCATAACTTCTAATGATTCTAACACATTTCTCCACAAATTTCTCAGAGCTTTAATTTCTTTTTCTTCTTCCCCTCTGATAGTCTTATCCCACATTGTGTCCCCCACTGATCTCCATTCCATTGGGGAAAACAAAAGTGGAATTTCTCCAAAGTGTCCCCACTTCTGAGCTAAAAAAATCAATGTGACTAGGTTTTCCTGTGACGATTCAATACCTCTCTTAGAGAGTATACTCGTCAACAGTGCCGCTGCTGTTTCAATATCCATTATCTTATCTTATCTTATCAATGCGGTCTTAAAGTAGAAGGCGAGTGGCCAGCTCGCCTGGTGCTTGTCTTTTACTTCCGGGCAAAGCACACTCTCCTACAGCCCGGCTTGGCTCCGTCTTTAGGAATGCTGCTTGCCGCAGTAATTGTGCTCCGGAGATCCTGCTTTGCGAACCATCCTCTGCTACCATTTGTCGTGAGACGACGTGGAGAATGCAAGATTGCCGGCAGGACCTCTTTGAGCACGACGGGCGGGCCGGCAAGAGTAATGAGTCTAATTCAATATGAATTTACCATCAATACTCTTTAATAAGCTCTTAACAACACTGAATAGCAATGTCCCCGAGACCACGTTTTTCCCAACCTTATATACTCTATACCCAAAAGGCCATGCGGCAAGCACGGGCTAAGATTGGTTACACATGCAGTCACTCTTCCCTCACCACGATGGTGATTGGCTGCAGGGCACTGTCCACATGCGCAGGGATGACGACGGCGCCCTCCTGCAGCCTGGGTCGAGGGCAGACCAGCTGCTGTTTATTTCCGCATGGTCCTAGTGCACCCCAGCCACCTCAAGCCCTGGCTTGTTCACACCATATGGCCCAAAAACTCTCCACACCCCAGACACCCGGGTCCATCCCCCAGACACCCGGGTCCATCCCCCAGACACCCGGGTCCATCCCCAGACACCCGGGTCCATCCCCAGACACCCGGGTCCATCCCCCCAGACACCCGGGTCCATCCCCCCCAGACACCCGGGTCCATCCCCCCCAGACACCCGGGTCCATCCCCCCCAGACACCCGGGTCCATCCCCCCAGACACCCGGGTCCATCCCCCCCAGACACCCGGGTCCATCCCCCAGACACCCGGGTCCATCCCCAGACACCCGGGTCCATCCCGGGACACCCGGGTCCATCCCCCCAGACACCCGGGTCCATCCCCCCAGACACCCGGGTCCATCCCCCAGACACCCGGGCCCATCCCCCAGACACCCGGGCCCATCCCCCCCTGGACACCCGGGTCCATCCCCCAGACACCCGGGTCCATCCCCCAGACACCCGGGTCCATCCCCCCAGACACCCGGGTCCATCCCCCCCAGACACCCGGGTCCATCCCCCAGACACCCGGGTCCCCCCCGGGACACCCGGGTCCATCCCCCCAGACACCCGGGTCCATCCCCCCCAGACACCCGGGTCCATCCCCCCCAGACACCCGGGTCCATCCCCCCCAGACACCCGGGTCCATCCCCCCCCAGACACCCGGGTCCATCCCCCAGACACCCGGGTCCCCCCCGGGACACCCGGGTCCATCCCCCCCAGACACCCGGGTCCATCCCCCAGACACCCGGGTCCATCCCCCAGACACCCGGGTCCATCCCCCCCAGACACCCGGGTCCATCCCCCCCAGACACCCGGGTCCATCCCCCCCCAGACACCCGGGTCCATCCCCCCCCAGACACCCGGGTCCATCCCCCAGACACCCGGGTCCCCCCCGGGACACCCGGGTCCATCCCCCCCAGACACCCGGGTCCATCCCCCAGACACCCGGGTCCATCCCCCAGACACCCGGGTCCATCCCCCCCAGACACCCGGGTCCATCCCCCCAGACACCCGGGTCCATCCCCCCAGACACCCGGGTCCATCCCCCAGACACCCGGGTCCATCCCCCAGACACCCGGGTCCATCCCCCCCAGACACCCGGGTCCATCCCCCAGACACCCGGGTCCATCCCCCCCAGACACCCGGGTCCATCCCCCCAGACACCCGGGTCCATCCCCCCAGACACCCGGGTCCATCCCCCAGACACCCGGGTCCATCCCCCAGACACCCGGGCCCATCCCCCCCTGGACACCCGGGCCCATCCCCCCCTGGACACCCGGGTCCATCCCCCCCCAGACACCCGGGTCCATCCCCCAGACACCCGGGTCCATCCCCCCCAGACACCCGGGTCCATCCCCCCCAGACACCCGGGTCCATCCCCCAGACACCCGGGTCCAGCCCCCCCAGACACCCGGGTCCATCCCCCCCAGACACCCGGGTCCATCCCCCAGACACCCGGGTCCATCCCCCCCCAGACACCCGGGTCCATCCCCCCAGACACCCGGGTCCAGCCCCCCCAGACACCCGGGTCCAGCCCCCCCAGACACCCGGGTCCATCCCCCCCAGACACCCGGGTCCATCCCCCCCAGACACCCGGGTCCATCCCCCCCAGACACCCGGGTCCAGCCCCCAGACACCCGGGTCCAGCCCCCCCAGACACCCGGGTCCATCCCCCCCAGACACCCGGGTCCAGCCCCCAGACACCCGGGTCCAGCCCCCCCAGACACCCGGGTCCATCCCCCCCAGACACCCGGGTCCATCCCCCAGACACCCGGGTCCATCCCCCAAACACCCGGGTCCATCCCCCAGACACCCGGGTCCATCCCCCAAACACCCGGGCCCATCCCCCCAGACACCCGGGTCCATCCCCCCAGACACCCGGGTCCATCCCCCAGACACCCGGGTCCATCCCCCCCAGACACCCGGGTCCATCCCCCCAGACACCCGGGTCCATCCCCCCCTGGACACCCGGGTCCATCCCCCCCTGGACACCCGGGCCCATCCCCCCCTGGACACCCGGGCCCATCCCCCCCTGGACACCCGGGTCCATCCCCCAGACACCCGGGTCCATCCCCCAGACACCCGGGTCCATCCCCCAGACACCCGGGTCCATCCCCCCCAGACACCCGGGTCCATCCCCCAGACACCCGGGTCCATCCCCCAAACACCCGGGTCCATCCCCCAGACACCCGGGTCCATCCCCCAAACACCCGGGCCCATCCCCCCAGACACCCGGGTCCATCCCCCCAGACACCCGGGTCCATCCCCCAGACACCCGGGTCCATCCCCCCCAGACACCCGGGTCCATCCCCCCAGACACCCGGGTCCATCCCCCCTGGACACCCGGGTCCATCCCCCCTGGACACCCGGGCCCATCCCCCCCTGGACACCCGGGCCCATCCCCCCCTGGACACCCGGGTCCATCCCCCAGACACCCGGGTCCATCCCCCAGACACCCGGGTCCATCCCCCAGACACCCGGGTCCATCCCCCCCAGACACCCGGGTCCATCCCCAGACACCCGGGTCCATCCCCCAGACACCCGGGCCCATCCCCCCTGGACACCCGGGCCCATCCCCCCCTGGACACCCGGGTCCATCCCCCAGACACCCGGGTCCATCCCCCAGACACCCGGGTCCATCCCCCCAGACACCCGGGTCCATCCCCCCAGACACCCGGGTCCATCCCCCCCAGACACCCGGGTCCATCCCCCAGACACCCGGGTCCAGCCCCCCCAGACACCCGGGTCCAGCCCCCCCAGACACCCGGGTCCATCCCCCAGTGTCGTGAGACGACGTGGAGAATGCAAAATTGCCGGCAGGACCTCTTTCAGCACGACGGGCGGGCCGGCGAGAGTAATGAGTCTAATTCAATATGAATTTACCATCAATACTCTTTAATAAGCTCTTAACAACACTGAATAGCAATGTCCCCGAGACCACGTTTTTCCCAACCTTATATACTCTATACCCAAAAGGCCATGCGGCAAGCACGGGCTAAGATTGGTTACACATGCAGTCACTCTTCCCTCACCACGATGGTGATTGGCTGCAGGGCACTGTCCACATGCGCAGGGATGACGACGGCGCCCTCCTGCAGCCTGGGTCGAGGGCAGACCAGCTTCTGTTTATTTCCGCATGGTCCTAGTGCACCCCAGCCACCTCAAGCCCTGGCTTGTTCACACCATATGGCCCAAAAACTCTCCACACCCCAGACACCCGGGTCCATCCCCCAGACACCCGGGTCCATCCCCCCCAGACACCCGGGTCCATCCCCCCAGACACCCGGGTCCATCCCCCAGACACCCGGGTCCATCCCCCCAGACACCCGGGTCCATCCCCCAGACACCCGGGTCCATCCCCCAGACACCCGGGTCCATCCCCCCCAGACACCCGGGTCCATCCCCCCCCAGACACCCGGGTCCATCCCCCCCCAGACACCCGGGTCCATCCCCCAAACACCCGGGTCCATCCCCCCCTGGACACCCGGGTCCCCCCCGGGACACCCGGGTCCATCCCCCAGACACCCGGGTCCATCCCCCCAGACACCCGGGTCCATCCCCCAGACACCCGGGTCCATCCCCCAGACACCCGGGTCCATCCCCCCCAGACACCCGGGTCCATCCCCCCAGACACCCGGGTCCATCCCCAGACACCCGGGTCCATCCCCCCCAGACACCCGGGTCCATCCCCCCCAGACACCCGGGTCCATCCCCCAGACACCCGGGTCCATCCCCCCAGACACCCGGGTCCATCCCCAGACACCCGGGTCCATCCCCCAGACACCCGGGTCCATCCCCCCAGACACCCGGGTCCATCCCCCCAGACACCCGGGTCCATCCCCCCAGACACCCGGGTCCAGCCCCCCCAGACACCCGGGTCCATCCCCCAAACACCCGGGTCCATCCCCCAAACACCCGGGTCCATCCCCCCCTGGACACCCGGGTCCCCCCCGGGACACCCGGGTCCATCCCCCAGACACCCGGGTCCATCCCCCCCAGACACCCGGGTCCATCCCCCCAGACACCCGGGTCCATCCCCAGACACCCGGGTCCATCCCCCCCAGACACCCGGGTCCATCCCCCCAGACACCCGGGTCCATCCCCCAGACACCCGGGTCCATCCCCCCCAGACACCCGGGTCCATCCCCCCAGACACCCGGGTCCATCCCCCCCAGACACCCGGGTCCATCCCCCCCAGACACCCGGGTCCATCCCCCCCAGACACCCGGGTCCATCCCCCCCAGACACCCGGGTCCATCCCCCCCAGACACCCGGGTCCATCCCCCCCCAGACACCCGGGTCCATCCCCCAGACACCCGGGTCCATCCCCCCCAGACACCCGGGTCCATCCCCCCCAGACACCCGGGTCCATCCCCCCCAGACACCCGGGTCCATCCCCCCCAGACACCCGGGTCCATCCCCCAGACACCCGGGTCCATCCCCCCCAGACACCCGGGTCCATCCCCCAGACACCCGGGTCCATCCCCCCCAGACACCCGGGTCCATCCCGGGACACCCGGGTCCATCCCCCCCAGACACCCGGGTCCATCCCCCCAGACACCCGGGTCCATCCCCCAGACACCCGGGTCCATCCCCCCAGACACCCGGGTCCATCCCCCAAACACCCGGGCCCATCCCCCCCTGGACACCCGGGTCCCCCCCGGGACACCCGGGTCCATCCCCCCCAGACACCCGGGTCCATCCCCCAGACACCCGGGTCCATCCCGGGACACCCGGGTCCATCCCCCCAGACACCCGGGTCCAGCCCCCCCAGACACCCGGGTCCATCCCCCCAGACACCCGGGTCCATCCCCAGACACCCGGGTCCAGCCCCCAGACACCCGGGTCCATCCCCCCCTGGACACCCGGGTCCATCCCCCCCTGGACACCCGGGTCCATCCCCCCCCAGACACCCGGGTCCATCCCCCCCCAGACACCCGGGTCCATC
>NW_028115415.1:0-35080 GCF_964273445.1 Streptopelia decaocto | reverse complement strand
GGCAAAAATTGGAAAATTTTTCAGGGCTTTGAAAAAATTTCAACTGGAATTTTAGCCATTTTTTGACGTGAAATTGTAAACATGTGGACATGGATTTTGAAAATTCTAGAGAGAATTTTAAAAGCTTCATGAGAATTTCAACAATTTTGAGAGGGATTTGAAAAGTTTCAATGGGAATGGGAAGAATGGGACAAAAATTGGAAAATTTTTAAGGGACTTTGAAAAATTTCAACTGGAATTTAGCCATTTTTTGACGTGAAATTGTAAACATGTGGACATGGATTTTGAAAATTCTAGAGAGAATTTTAAAAAGCTTCAAGAGAATTTCCACAATTTTGAGAGGGATTTGAAAGTTTCAATGGGAATGGGAAGAATTGGGACAAAAATTGGAAAATTTTTAAGGGACTTTGAAAAAATTTCAGCTGGAATTTTAGCCATTTTTTGACGTGAAATTGTAAACATGTGGACATGGATTTTGAAAATTCTAGAGAGAATTTTAAAAGCTTCAAGAGAAATTTCAACAATTTTGAGAGGGATTTGAAAAGTTTCAATGGGAAAGGGAAGAATTGGGACAAAAATTGGAAAATTTTCAGGGACTTTGAAAAAATTTCAACTGGAATTTTAGCCATTTTTTGACGTGAAATTGTAAACATGTGGACATGGATTTTGAAAATTCTAGAGAGAATTTTAAAAAGCTTCAACAGAATTTCTACAATTTTGAGAGGGATTTGAAAAGTTTCAAAGGGAATGGGAAGAATTGGGACAAAAATTGGAAAATTTTGAAGGGACTTTGAAAAAATTTCAACTGGAATTTTAGCCATTTTTTGACGTGAAATTGTAAACATGTGGATATGGATTTTGAAAATTCTAGAGAGAATTTTAAAAGCTTCAAGAGAATTTCAACAATTTTGAGAGGGATTTGAAAAGTTTCAATGGGAATGGGAAGAATTGGGGCAAAAATTGGAAAATTTTTTAAGGGACTTTTGAAAAAATTTCAACTGGAATTTAGCCATTTTTTGACGTGAAATTGTAAACATGTGGACATGGATTTTGAAAATTCTAGAGAGAATTTTAAAAGCTTCAAGAGAATTTCAACAATTTTGAGAGGGATTTGAAAAGATTCAATGGGAATGGGAAGAATTGGGACAAAAATTGGAAAATTTTTAAGGAACTTTGAAAAAATTTCAACTGGAATTTTAGCCATTTTTTGACGTGAAATTGTAAACATGTGGACATGGATTTTGAAAATTCTAGAGAGAATTTTAAAAGCTTCAACAGAATTTCCACAATTTTGAGAGGGATTTGAAAAGTTTCAATGGGAATGGGAAGAATTGGGACAAAAATTGGAAAATTTTTAAGGGACTTTGAAAAAATTTCAGCTGGAATTTTAGCCATTTTTTGACGTGAAATTGTAAACATGTGGACATGGATTTTGAAAATTCTAGAGAGAATTTTAAAAGCTTCAACAGAATTTCAACAATTTTGAGAGGGATTTGAAAAGTTTCAATGGGAATGGGAAGAATTGGGGCAAAAATTGGAAAATTTTAAAGGGACTTTGAAAAAATTTCAACTGGAATTTTAGCCATTTTTTGACGTGAAATTGTAAACATGTGGACATGGATTTTGAAAATTCTAGAGAGAATTTTAAAAGCTTCAACAGAATTTCTACAATTTTGAGAGGGATTTGAAAAGTTTCAATGGGAATGGGAAGAATTGGGACAAAAATTGGAAAATTTTTAAGGGACTTTGAAAAAATTTCAACTGGAATTTTAGCCATTTTTTGACGTGAAATTGTAAACATGTGGACATGGATTTTGAAAATTCTAGAGAGAATTTTAAAAGCTTCAACAGAATTTCAACAATTTTGAGAGGGATTTGAAAAGTTTCAATGGGAATGGGAAGAATTGGGACAAAAATTGGAAAATTTTTAAGGGACTTTGAAAAAATTTCAACTGGAATTTTAGCCATTTTTTGACGTGAAATTGTAAACATGTGGACATGGATTTTGAAAATTCTAGAGAGAATTTTAAAAGCTTCAACAGAATTACCACAATTTTGAGAGGGATTTGAAAAGTTTCAATGGGAATGGGAAGAATTGGGACAAAAATTGGAAAATTTTTAAGGGACTTTGAAAAAATTTCAGCTGGAATTTTAGCCATTTTTTGACGTGAAATTGTAAACATGTGGACATGGATTTTGAAAATTCTAGAGAGAATTTTAAAAGCTTCAACAGAATTTCCACAATTTTGAGAGGGATTTGAAAAGTTTCAATGGGAATGGGAAGAATTGGGACAAAAATTGGAAAATTTTAAAGGGACTTTGAAAAAATTTCAACTGGAATTTTAGCCATTTTTTGACGTGAAATTGTAAACATGTGGACATGGATTTTGAAAATTCTAGAGAGAATTTTAAAAGCTTCAACAGAATTTCCACAATTTTGAGAGGGATTTGAAAAGTTTCAATGGGAATGGGAAGAATTGGGACAAAAATTGGAAAATTTTTAAGGGACTTTGAAAAAATTTCAGCTGGAATTTTAGCCATTTTTTGACGTGAAATTGTAAACATGTGGACATGGATTTTGAAAATTCTAGAGAGAATTTTAAAAGCTTCAAGAGAATTTCCACAATTTTGAGAGGGATTTGAAAAGTTTCAATGGGAATGGGAAGAATTGGGACGAAAATTGGAAAATTTTTAAGGGACTTTGAAAAAATTTCAACTGGAATTTTAGCCATTTTTTGACGTGAAATTGTAAACATGTGGACATGGATTTTGAAAATTCTAGAGAGAATTTTAAAAGCTTCGACAGAATTTCTACAATTTTGAGAGGGATTTGAAAAGTTTCAATGGGAATGGGAAGAATTGGGACAAAAATTGGAAAATTTTTAAGGGACTTTGAAAAAATTGCAACTGGAATTTTAGCCATTTTTTGACGTGAAATTGTAAACATGTGGACATGGATTTTGAAAATTCTAGAGAGAATTTTAAAAGCTTCAACAGAATTTCCACAATTTTGAGAGGGATTTGAAAAGTTTCAATGGGAATGGGAAGAATTGGGACAAAAATTGGAAAATTTTTAAGGGACTTTGAAAAAATTTCAACTGGAATTTTAGCCATTTTTTGACGTGAAATTGTAAACATGTGGACATGGATTTTGAAAATTCTAGAGAGAATTTTAAAAGCTTCAACAGAATTTCCACAATTTTGAGAGGGATTTGAAAAGTTTCAATGGGAATGGGAAGAATTGGGACAAAAATTGGAAAATTTTTAAGGGACTTTGAAAAAATTGCAACTGGAATTTTAGCCATTTTTTGACGTGAAATTGTAAACATGTGGACATGGATTTTGAAAATTCTAGAGAGAATTTTAAAAACTTCAACAGAATTTCCACAATTTTGAGAGGGATTTGAAAAGTTTCAATGGGAATGGGAAGAATTGGGACAAAAATTGGAAAATTTTTAAGGGACTTTGAAAAAATTTCAACTGGAATTTTAGCCATTTTTTGACGTGAAATTGTAAACATGTGGACATGGATTTTGAAAATTCTAGAGAGAATTTTAAAAGCTTCAACAGAATTTCCACAATTTTGAGAGGGATTTGAAAAGTTTCAATGGGAATGGGAAGAATTGGGACAAAAATTGGAAAATTTTGAAGGGACTTTGAAAAAATTGCAACTGGAATTTTAGCCATTTTTTGACGTGAAATTGTAAACATGTGGACATGGATTTTGAAAATTCTAGAGAGAATTTTAAAAGCTTCAACAGAATTTCTACAATTTTGAGAGGGATTTGAAAAGTTTCAATGGGAATGGGAAGAATTGGGACAAAAATTGGAAAATTTTTAAGGGACTTTGAAAAAATTTCAACTGGAATTTTAGCCATTTTTTGACGTGAAATTGTAAACATGTGGACATGGATTTTGAAAATTCTAGAGAGAATTTTAAAAGCTTCAACAGAATTTCCACAATTTTGAGAGGGATTTGAAAAGTTTCAATGGGAATGGGAAGAATTGGGACAAAAATTGGAAAATTTTTAAGGGACTTTGAAAAAATTTCAGCTGGCATTTTAGCCATTTTTTGACGTGAAATTGTAAACATGTGGACATGGATTTTGAAAATTCTAGAGAGAATTTTAAAAGCTTCAACAGAATTTCAACAATTTTGAGAGGGATTTGAAAAGTTTCAATGGGAATGGGAAGAATTGGGACAAAAATTGGAAAATTTTAAAGGGACTTTGAAAAAATTTCAACTGGAATTTTAGCCATTTTTTGACGTGAAATTGTAAACATGTGGACATGGATTTTGAAAATTCTAGAGAGAATTTTAAAAGCTTCAACAGAATTTCCACAATTTTGAGAGGGATTTGAAAAGTTTCAATGGGAATGGGAAGAATTGGGACAAAAATTGGAAAATTTTTAAGGGACTTTGAAAAAATTTCAGCTGGAATTTTAGCCATTTTTTGACGTGAAATTGTAAACATGTGGACATGGATTTTGAAAATTCTAGAGAGAATTTTAAAAGCTTCAAGAGAATTTCAACAATTTTGAGAGGGATTTGAAAAGTTTCAATGGGAATGGGAAGAATTGGGGCAAAAATTGGAAAATTTTAAAGGGACTTTGAAAAAATTTCAACTGGAATTTTAGCCATTTTTTTGACGTGAAATTGTAAACATGTGGACATGGATTTTGAAACTTCTAGAGAGAATTTTAAAAGCTTCAACAGAATTTCCACAATTTTGAGAGGGATTTGAAAAGTTTCAATGGGAATGGGAAGAATTGGGACAAAAATTGGAAAATTTTTAAGGGACTTTGAAAAAATTTCAACTGGAATTTTAGCCATTTTTTGACGTGAAATTATAAACATGTGGACATGGATTTTGAAAATTCTAGAGAGAATTTTAAAAGCTTCAACAGAATTTCAACAATTTTGAGAGGGATTTGAAAAGTTTCAATGGGAATGGGAAGAATTGGGACAAAAATTGGAAAATTTTTAAGGGACTTTGAAAAAATTTCAGCTGGAATTTTAGCCATTTTTTGACGTGAAATTGTAAACATGTGGACATGGATTTTGAAAATTCTAGAGAGAATTTTAAAAGCTTCAACAGAATTTCAACAATTTTGAGAGGGATTTGAAAAGTTTCAATGGGAATGGGAAGAATTGGGACAAAAATTGGAAAATTTTAAAGGGACTTTGAAAAAATTTCAACTGGAATTTTAGCCATTTTTTGACGTGAAATTGTAAACATGTGGACATGGATTTTGAAAATTCTAGAGAGAATTTTAAAAGCTTCAACAGAATTTCCACAATTTTGAGAGGGATTTGAAAAGTTTCAATGGGAATGGGAAGAATTGGGACAAAAATTGGAAAATTTTTAAGGGACTTTGAAAAAATTTCAACTGGAATTTTAGCCATTTTTTGACGTGAAATTGTAAACATGTGGACATGGATTTTGAAAATTCTAGAGAGAATTTTAAAAGCTTCAAGAGAATTTCCACAATTTTGAGAGGGATTTGAAAAGCTTCAATGGGAATGGGAAGAATTGGGACGAAAATTGGAAAATTTTTAAGGGACTTTGAAAAAATTTCAACTGGAATTTTAGCCATTTTTTGACGTGAAATTGTAAACATGTGGACATGGATTTTGAAAATTCTAGAGAGAATTTTAAAAGCTTCAACAGAATTTCTACAATTTTGAGAGGGATTTGAAAAGTTTCAATGGGAATGGGAAGAATTGGGGCAAAAATTGGAAAATTTTTAAGGGACTTTGAAAAAATTGCAACTGGAATTTTAGCCATTTTTTGACGTGAAATTGTAAACATGTGGACATGGATTTTGAAAATTCTAGAGAGAATTTTAAAAGCTTCAACAGAATTTCAACAATTTTGAGAGGGATTTGAAATGTTTCAATGGGAATGGGAAGAATTGGGACAAAAATTGGAAAATTTTTAAGGGACTTTGAAAAAATTGCAACTGGAATTTTAGCCATTTTTTGACGTGAAATTGTAAACATGTGGACATGGATTTTGAAAATTCTAGAGAGAATTTTAAAAGCTTCAACAGAATTTCCACAATTTTGAGAGGGATTTGAAAAGTTTCAATGGGAATGGGAAGAATTGGGACAAAAATTGGAAAATTTTTAAGGGACTTTGAAAAAATTGCAACTGGAATTTTAGCCATTTTTTGACGTGAAATTGTAAACATGTGGACATGGATTTTGAAAATTCTAGAGAGAATTTTAAAAGCTTCAAGAGAATTTCAACAATTTTGAGAGGGATTTGAAAAGTTTCAATGGGAATGGGAAGAATTGGGACAAAAATTGGAAAATTTTGAAGGGACTTTGAAAAAATTGCAACTGGAATTTTAGCCATTTTTTGACGTGAAATTGTAAACATGTGGACATGGATTTTGAAAATTCTAGAGAGAATTTTAAAAGCTTCAACAGAATTTCCACAATTTTGAGAGGGATTTGAAAAGTTTCAATGGGAATGGGAAGAATTGGGACAAAAATTGGAAAATTTTTAAGGGACTTTGAAAAAATTTCAACTGGAATTTTAGCCATTTTTTGACGTGAAATTGTAAACATGTGGACATGGATTTTGAAAATTCTAGAGAGAATTTTAAAAGCTTCAACAGAATTTCTACAATTTTGAGAGGGATTTGAAAAGTTTCAATGGGAATGGGAAGAATTGGGACAAAAATTGGAAAATTTTGAAGGGACTTTGAAAAAATTTCAACTGGAATTTTAGCCATTTTTTGACGTGAAATTGTAAACATGTGGACATGGATTTTGAAAATTCTAGAGAGAATTTTAAAAGCTTCAAGAGAATTTCAACAATTTTGAGAGGGATTTGAAAAGTTTCAATGGGAATGGGAAGAATTGGGACAAAAATTGGAAATTTTTTAAGGGACTTTGAAAAAATTTCAGCTGGAATTTTAGCCATTTTTTGACGTGAAATTGTAAACATGTGGACATGGATTTTGAAAATTCTAGAGAGAATTTTAAAAGCTTCAACAGAATTTCAACAATTTTGAGAGGGATTTGAAAAGATTCAATGGGAATGGGAAGAATTGGGACGAAAATTGGAAAATTTTTAAGGGACTTTGAAAAAATTTCAACTGGAATTTTAGCCATTTTTTGACGTGAAATTGTAAACATGTGGACATGGATTTTGAAAATTCTAGAGAGAATTTTAAAAGCTTCAAGAGAATTTCAACAATTTTGAGAGGGATTTGAAAAGTTTCAATGGGAATGGGAAGAATTGGGACAAAAATTGGAAAATTTTGAAGGGACTTTGAAAAAATTTCAACTGGAATTTTAGCCATTTTTTGACGTGAAATTGTAAACATGTGGACATGGATTTTGAAAATTCTAGAGAGAATTTTAAAAGCTTCAACAGAATTTCAACAATTTTGAGAGGGATTTGAAAAGTTTCAATGGGAATGGGAAGAATTGGGGCAAAAATTGGAAAATTTTAAAGGGACTTTGAAAAAATTGCAACTGGAATTTTAGCCATTTTTTGACGTGAAATTGTAAATATGTGGACATGGATTTTGAAAATTCTAGAGAGAATTTTAAAAGCTTCAACAGAATTTCAACAATTTTGAGAGGGATTTGAAAAGTTTCAATGGGAATGGGAAGAATTGGGACAAAAATTGGAAAATTTTTAAGGGACTTTGAAAAAATTGCAACTGGAATTTTAGCCATTTTTTGACGTGAAATTGTAAACATGTGGACATGGATTTTGAAAATTCTAGAGAGAATTTTAAAAGCTTCAACAGAATTTCCACAATTTTGAGAGGGATTTGAAAAGTTTCAATGGGAATGGGAAGAATTGGGACAAAAATTGGAAATTTTTTAAGGGACTTTGAAAAAATTTCAACTGGAATTTTAGCCATTTTTTGACGTGAAATTGTAAACATGTGGACATGGATTTTGAAAATTCTAGAGAGAATTTTAAAAGCTTCAACAGAATTTCCACAATTTTGAGAGGGATTTGAAAAGTTTCAATGGGAATGGGAAGAATTGGGACAAAAATTGGAAAATTTTTAAGGGACTTTGAAAAAATTGCAACTGGAATTTTAGCCATTTTTTGACGTGAAATTGTAAACATGTGGACATGGATTTTGAAAATTCTAGAGAGAATTTTAAAAGCTTCAACAGAATTTCTACAATTTTGAGAGGGATTTGAAAAGTTTCAATGGGAATGGGAAGAATTGGGACAAAAATTGGAAAATTTTGAAGGGACTTTGAAAAAATTTCAACTGGAATTTTAGCCATTTTTTGACGTGAAATTGTAAACATGTGGACATGGATTTTGAAAATTCTAGAGAGAATTTTAAAAGCTTCAACAGAATTTCCACAATTTTGAGAGGGATTTGAAAAGTTTCAATGGGAATGGGAAGAATTGGGACAAAAATTGGAAAATTTTGAAGGGACTTTGAAAAAATTGCAACTGGAATTTTAGCCATTTTTTGACGTGAAATTGTAAACATGTGGACATGGATTTTGAAAATTCTAGAGAGAATTTTAAAAGCTTCAACAGAATTTCAACAATTTTGAGAGGGATTTGAAAAGTTTCAATGGGAATGGGAAGAATTGGGACGAAAATTGGAAAATTTTTCAGGGACTTTGAAAAAATTTCAACTGGAATTTTAGCCATTTTTTGACGTGAAATTGTAAACATGTGGACATGTATTTTGAAAATTCTAGAGAGAATTTTAAAAGCTTCAAGAGAATTTCAACAATTTTGAGAGGGATTTGAAAAGTTTCAATGGGAATGGGAAGAATTGGGACAAAAATTGGAAAATTTTTAAGGGACTTTGAAAAAATTTCAACTGGAATTTTAGCCATTTTTTGACGTGAAATTGTAAACATGTGGACATGGATTTTGAAAATTCTAGAGAGAATTTTAAAAGCTTCAACAGAATTTCCACAATTTTGAGAGGGATTTGAAAAGTTTCAATGGGAATGGGAAGAATTGGGACAAAAATTGGAAAATTTTTAAGGGACTTTGAAAAAATTTCAACTGGAATTTTAGCCATTTTTTGACGTGAAATTGTAAACATGTGGACATGGATTTTGAAAATTCTAGAGAGAATTTTAAAAGCTTCAAGAGAATTTCCACAATTTTGAGAGGGATTTGAAAAGTTTCAATGGGAATGGGAAGAATTGGGACGAAAATTGGAAAATTTTTAAGGGACTTTGAAAAAATTTCAACTGGAATTTTAGCCATTTTTTGACGTGAAATTGTAAACATGTGGACATGGATTTTGAAAATTCTAGAGAGAATTTTAAAAGCTTCAACAGAATTTCTACAATTTTGAGAGGGATTTGAAAAGTTTCAATGGGAATGGGAAGAATTGGGGCAAAAATTGGAAAATTTTTAAGGGACTTTGAAAAAATTGCAACTGGAATTTTAGCCATTTTTTGACGTGAAATTGTAAACATGTGGACATGGATTTTGAAAATTCTAGAGAGAATTTTAAAAGCTTCAACAGAATTTCAACAATTTTGAGAGGGATTTGAAATGTTTCAATGGGAATGGGAAGAATTGGGACAAAAATTGGAAAATTTTTAAGGGACTTTGAAAAAATTGCAACTGGAATTTTAGCCATTTTTTGACGTGAAATTGTAAACATGTGGACATGGATTTTGAAAATTCTAGAGAGAATTTTAAAAGCTTCAACAGAATTTCCACAATTTTGAGAGGGATTTGAAAAGTTTCAATGGGAATGGGAAGAATTGGGACAAAAATTGGAAAATTTTTAAGGGACTTTGAAAAAATTGCAACTGGAATTTTAGCCATTTTTTGACGTGAAATTGTAAACATGTGGACATGGATTTTGAAAATTCTAGAGAGAATTTTAAAAGCTTCAAGAGAATTTCAACAATTTTGAGAGGGATTTGAAAAGTTTCAATGGGAATGGGAAGAATTGGGACAAAAATTGGAAAATTTTGAAGGGACTTTGAAAAAATTTCAACTGGAATTTTAGCCATTTTTTGACGTGAAATTGTAAACATGTGGACATGGATTTTGAAAATTCTAGAGAGAATTTTAAAAGCTTCAAGAGAATTTCCACAATTTTGAGAGGGATTTGAAAAGTTTCAATGGGAATGGGAAGAATTGGGACAAAAATTGGAAAATTTTGAAGGGACTTTGAAAAAATTTCAACTGGAATTTTAGCCATTTTTTGACGTGAAATTGTAAACATGTGGACATGGATTTTGAAAATTCTAGAGAGAATTTTAAAAGCTTCAACAGAATTTCAACAATTTTGAGAGGGATTTGAAAAGTTTCAATGGGAATGGGAAGAATTGGGGCAAAAATTGGAAAATTTTAAAGGGACTTTGAAAAAATTGCAACTGGAATTTTAGCCATTTTTTGACGTGAAATTGTAAATATGTGGACATGGATTTTGAAAATTCTAGAGAGAATTTTAAAAGCTTCAACAGAATTTCAACAATTTTGAGAGGGATTTGAAAAGTTTCAATGGGAATGGGAAGAATTGGGACAAAAATTGGAAAATTTTTCAGGGACTTTGAAAAAATTTCAACTGGAATTTTAGCCATTTTTTGACGTGAAATTGTAAACATGTGGACATGGATTTTGAAAATTCTAGAGAGAATTTTAAAAGCTTCAACAGAATTTCCACAATTTTGAGAGGGATTTGAAAAGTTTCAATGGGAATGGGAAGAATTGGGACAAAAATTGGAAATTTTTTAAGGGACTTTGAAAAAATTTCAACTGGAATTTTAGCCATTTTTTGACGTGAAATTGTAAACATGTGGACATGGATTTTGAAAATTCTAGAGAGAATTTTAAAAGCTTCAACAGAATTTCCACAATTTTGAGAGGGATTTGAAAAGTTTCAATGGGAATGGGAAGAATTGGGACAAAAATTGGAAAATTTTGAAGGGACTTTGAAAAAATTGCAACTGGAATTTTAGCCATTTTTTGACGTGAAATTGTAAACATGTGGACATGGATTTTGAAAATTCTAGAGAGAATTTTAAAAGCTTCAACAGAATTTCTACAATTTTGAGAGGGATTTGAAAAGTTTCAATGGGAATGGGAAGAATTGGGACAAAAATTGGAAAATTTTGAAGGGACTTTGAAAAAATTTCAACTGGAATTTTAGCCATTTTTTGACGTGAAATTGTAAACATGTGGACATGGATTTTGAAAATTCTAGAGAGAATTTTAAAAGCTTCAACAGAATTTCCACAATTTTGAGAGGGATTTGAAAAGTTTCAATGGGAATGGGAAGAATTGGGACAAAAATTGGAAAATTTTTAAGGGACTTTGAAAAAATTTCAACTGGAATTTTAGCCATTTTTTGACGTGAAATTGTAAACATGTGGACATGGATTTTGAAAATTCTAGAGAGAATTTTAAAAGCTTCAACAGAATTTCAACAATTTTGAGAGGGATTTGAAAAGTTTCAATGGGAATGGGAAGAATTGGGACAAAAATTGGAAAATTTTGAAGGGACTTTGAAAAAATTTCAACTGGAATTTTAGCAATTTTTTTACATGAAATTGTAAACATGATGAAGTGGATTTTGAAAATTCTAGAGAGAATTTTAAAAGCTTCAACAGAATTTCAACAATTTTGAGAGGGATTTGAAATGTTTCAATGGGAATGGGAAGAATTGGGACAAAAATTGGAAAATTTTGAAGGGACTTTGAAAAAATTTCAACTGGAATTTTAGCCATTTTTTGACGTGAAATTGTAAACATGTGGACATGGATTTTGAAAATTCTAGAGAGAATTTTAAAAGCTTCAACAGAATTTCAACAATTTTGAGAGGGATTTGAAAAGTTTCAATGGGAATGGGAAGAATTGGGGCAAAAATTGGAAAATTTTTAAGGGACTTTGAAAAAATTGCAACTGGAATTTTAGCCATTTTTTGACGTGAAATTGTAAACATGTGGACATGGATTTTGAAAATTCTAGAGAGAATTTTAAAAGCTTCAAGAGAATTTCAACAATTTTGAGAGGGATTTGAAAAGTTTCAATGGGAATGGGAAGAATTGGGACAAAAATTGGAAAATTTTTAAGGGACTTTGAAAAAA
This sequence comes from Streptopelia decaocto, assembly GCF_964273445.1. Taxonomy (NCBI): domain Eukaryota; kingdom Metazoa; phylum Chordata; class Aves; order Columbiformes; family Columbidae; genus Streptopelia; species Streptopelia decaocto. The sequence goes on along the minus strand of NW_028115415.1, from coordinate 23,010 downwards.
TTTCAGCTGGAATTTTAGCCATTTTTTTATGTGAAATTGTAAACATGTGGACATGGATTTTGAAAATTCTAGAGAGAATTTTAAAAGCTTCAACAGAATTTCAACAATTTTGAGAGGGATTTGAAAAGATTCAATGGGAATGGGAAGAATTGGGACGAAAATTGGAAAATTTTTCAGGGACTTTGAAAAAATTGCAACTGGAATTTTAGCCATTTTTTGACGTGAAATTGTAAACATGTGGACATGGATTTTGAAAATTCTAGAGAGAATTTTAAAAGCTTCAACAGAATTTCAACAATTTTGAGAGGGATTTGAAATGTTTCAATGGGAATGGGAAGAATTGGGACAAAAATTGGAAAATTTTTAAGGGACTTTGAAAAAATTGCAACTGGAATTTTAGCCATTTTTTGACGTGAAATTGTAAACATGTGGACATGGATTTTGAAAATTCTAGAGAGAATTTTAAAAGCTTCAACAGAATTTCCACAATTTTGAGAGGGATTTGAAAAGTTTCAATGGGAATGGGAAGAATTGGGACAAAAATTGGAAAATTTTTAAGGGACTTTGAAAAAATTGCAACTGGAATTTTAGCCATTTTTTGACGTGAAATTGTAAACATGTGGACATGGATTTTGAAAATTCTAGAGAGAATTTTAAAAGCTTCAAGAGAATTTCAACAATTTTGAGAGGGATTTGAAAAGTTTCAATGGGAATGGGAAGAATTGGGACAAAAATTGGAAAATTTTTAAGGGACTTTGAAAAAATTTCAACTGGAATTTTAGCCATTTTTTGACGTGAAATTGTAAACATGTGGACATGGATTTTGAAAATTCTAGAGAGAATTTTAAAAGCTTCAAGAGAATTTCCACAATTTTGAGAGGGATTTGAAAAGTTTCAATGGGAATGGGAAGAATTGGGACAAAAATTGGAAAATTTTGAAGGGACTTTGAAAAAATTTCAACTGGAATTTTAGCCATTTTTTGACGTGAAATTGTAAACATGTGGACATGGATTTTGAAAATTCTAGAGAGAATTTTAAAAGCTTCAACAGAATTTCAACAATTTTGAGAGGGATTTGAAAAGTTTCAATGGGAATGGGAAGAATTGGGGCAAAAATTGGAAAATTTTAAAGGGACTTTGAAAAAATTGCAACTGGAATTTTAGCCATTTTTTGACGTGAAATTGTAAATATGTGGACATGGATTTTGAAAATTCTAGAGAGAATTTTAAAAGCTTCAACAGAATTTCAACAATTTTGAGAGGGATTTGAAAAGTTTCAATGGGAATGGGAAGAATTGGGACAAAAATTGGAAAATTTTTAAGGGACTTTGAAAAAATTTCAACTGGAATTTTAGCCATTTTTTGACGTGAAATTGTAAACATGTGGACATGGATTTTGAAAATTCTAGAGAGAATTTTAAAAGCTTCAACAGAATTTCCACAATTTTGAGAGGGATTTGAAAAGTTTCAATGGGAATGGGAAGAATTGGGACAAAAATTGGAAATTTTTTAAGGGACTTTGAAAAAATTTCAACTGGAATTTTAGCCATTTTTTGACGTGAAATTGTAAACATGTGGACATGGATTTTGAAAATTCTAGAGAGAATTTTAAAAGCTTCAACAGAATTTCCACAATTTTGAGAGGGATTTGAAAAGTTTCAATGGGAATGGGAAGAATTGGGACAAAAATTGGAAAATTTTGAAGGGACTTTGAAAAAATTACAACTGGAATTTTAGCCATTTTTTGACGTGAAATTGTAAACATGTGGACATGGATTTTGAAAATTCTAGAGAGAATTTTAAAAGCTTCAACAGAATTTCTACAATTTTGAGAGGGATTTGAAAAGTTTCAATGGGAATGGGAAGAATTGGGACAAAAATTGGAAAATTTTGAAGGGACTTTGAAAAAATTTCAACTGGAATTTTAGCCATTTTTTGACGTGAAATTGTAAACATGTGGACATGGATTTTGAAAATTCTAGAGAGAATTTTAAAAGCTTCAACAGAATTTCCACAATTTTGAGAGGGATTTGAAAAGTTTCAATGGGAATGGGAAGAATTGGGACAAAAATTGGAAAATTTTTAAGGGACTTTGAAAAAATTGCAACTGGAATTTTAGCCATTTTTTGACGTGAAATTGTAAACATGTGGACATGGATTTTGAAAATTCTAGAGAGAATTTTAAAAGCTTCAACAGAATTTCAACAATTTTGAGAGGGATTTGAAAAGTTTCAATGGGAATGGGAAGAATTGGGACAAAAATTGGAAAATTTTTAAGGGACTTTGAAAAAATTGCAACTGGAATTTTAGCAATTTTTTTACATGAAATTGTAAACATGATGAAGTGGATTTTGAAAATTCTAGAGAGAATTTTAAAAGCTTCAACAGAATTTCAACAATTTTGAGAGGGATTTGAAATGTTTCAATGGGAATGGGAAGAATTGGGACAAAAATTGGAAATTTTTTAAGGGACTTTGAAAAAATTGCAACTGGAATTTTAGCCATTTTTTGACGTGAAATTGTAAACATGTGGACATGGATTTTGAAAATTCTAGAGAGAATTTTAAAAGCTTCAACAGAATTTCCACAATTTTGAGAAGGATTTGAAAAGTTTCAATGGGAATGGGAAGAATTGGGACAAAAATTGGAAAATTTTGAAGGGACTTTGAAAAAATTTCAACTGGAATTTTAGCCATTTTTTGACGTGAAATTGTAAACATGTGGACATGGATTTTGAAAATTCTAGAGAGAATTTTAAAAGCTTCAACAGAATTTCAACAATTTTGAGAGGGATTTGAAAAGTTTCAATGGGAATGGGAAGAATTGGGGCAAAAATTGGAAAATTTTAAAGGGACTTTGAAAAAATTGCAACTGGAATTTTAGCCATTTTTTGACGTGAAATTGTAAATATGTGGACATGGATTTTGAAAATTCTAGAGAGAATTTTAAAAGCTTCAACAGAATTTCAACAATTTTGAGAGGGATTTGAAAAGTTTCAATGGGAATGGGAAGAATTGGGACAAAAATTGGAAAATTTTTAAGGGACTTTGAAAAAATTTCAACTGGAATTTTAGCCATTTTTTGACGTGAAATTGTAAACATGTGGACATGGATTTTGAAAATTCTAGAGAGAATTTTAAAAGCTTCAACAGAATTTCCACAATTTTGAGAGGGATTTGAAAAGTTTCAATGGGAATGGGAAGAATTGGGACAAAAATTGGAAATTTTTTAAGGGACTTTGAAAAAATTTCAACTGGAATTTTAGCCATTTTTTGACGTGAAATTGTAAACATGTGGACATGGATTTTGAAAATTCTAGAGAGAATTTTAAAAGCTTCAACAGAATTTCCACAATTTTGAGAGGGATTTGAAAAGTTTCAATGGGAATGGGAAGAATTGGGACAAAAATTGGAAAATTTTGAAGGGACTTTGAAAAAATTACAACTGGAATTTTAGCCATTTTTTGACGTGAAATTGTAAACATGTGGACATGGATTTTGAAAATTCTAGAGAGAATTTTAAAAGCTTCAACAGAATTTCTACAATTTTGAGAGGGATTTGAAAAGTTTCAATGGGAATGGGAAGAATTGGGACAAAAATTGGAAAATTTTGAAGGGACTTTGAAAAAATTTCAACTGGAATTTTAGCCATTTTTTGACGTGAAATTGTAAACATGTGGACATGGATTTTGAAAATTCTAGAGAGAATTTTAAAAGCTTCAACAGAATTTCCACAATTTTGAGAGGGATTTGAAAAGTTTCAATGGGAATGGGAAGAATTGGGACAAAAATTGGAAAATTTTTAAGGGACTTTGAAAAAATTGCAACTGGAATTTTAGCCATTTTTTGACGTGAAATTGTAAACATGTGGACATGGATTTTGAAAATTCTAGAGAGAATTTTAAAAGCTTCAACAGAATTTCAACAATTTTGAGAGGGATTTGAAAAGTTTCAATGGGAATGGGAAGAATTGGGACAAAAATTGGAAAATTTTTAAGGGACTTTGAAAAAATTGCAACTGGAATTTTAGCAATTTTTTTACATGAAATTGTAAACATGATGAAGTGGATTTTGAAAATTCTAGAGAGAATTTTAAAAGCTTCAACAGAATTTCAACAATTTTGAGAGGGATTTGAAATGTTTCAATGGGAATGGGAAGAATTGGGACAAAAATTGGAAATTTTTTAAGGGACTTTGAAAAAATTGCAACTGGAATTTTAGCCATTTTTTGACGTGAAATTGTAAACATGTGGACATGGATTTTGAAAATTCTAGAGAGAATTTTAAAAGCTTCAACAGAATTTCCACAATTTTGAGAGGGATTTGAAAAGTTTCAATGGGAATGGGAAGAATTGGGACAAAAATTGGAAAATTTTGAAGGGACTTTGAAAAAATTTCAACTGGAATTTTAGCAATTTTTTTACATGAAATTGTAAACATGATGAAGTGGATTTTGAAAATTCTAGAGAGAATTTTAAAAGCTTCAACAGAATTTCAACAATTTTGAGAGGGATTTGAAATGTTTCAATGGGAATGGGAAGAATTGGGACAAAAATTGGAAAATTTTGAAGGGACTTTGAAAAAATTTCAACTGGAATTTTAGCCATTTTTTGACGTGAAATTGTAAACATGTGGACATGGATTTTGAAAATTCTAGAGAGAATTTTAAAAGCTTCAACAGAATTTCAACAATTTTGAGAGGGATTTGAAAAGTTTCAATGGGAATGGGAAGAATTGGGACAAAAATTGGAAAATTTTTAAGGGACTTTGAAAAAATTTCAACTGGAATTTTAGCCATTTTTTGACGTGAAATTGTAAACATGTGGACATGGATTTTGAAAATTCTAGAGAGAATTTTAAAAGCTTCAAGAGAATTTCAACAATTTTGAGAGGGATTTGAAAAGTTTCAATGGGAATGGGAAGAATTGGGACAAAAATTGGAAAATTTTTCAGGGACTTTGAAAAAATTTCAACTGGAATTTTAGCCATTTTTTGACGTGAAATTGTAAACATGTGGACATGGATTTTGAAAATTCTAGAGAGAATTTTAAAAGCTTCAACAGAATTTCTACAATTTTGAGAGGGATTTGAAAAGTTTCAATGGGAATGGGAAGAATTGGGGCAAAAATTGGAAAATTTTAAAGGGACTTTGAAAAAATTTCAACTGGAATTTTAGCCATTTTTTGACGTGAAATTGTAAACATGTGGACATGGATTTTGAAAATTCTAGAGAGAATTTTAAAAGCTTCAACAGAATTTCCACAATTTTGAGAGGGATTTGAAAAGTTTCAATGGGAATGGGAAGAATTGGGACAAAAATTGGAAATTTTTTAAGGGACTTTGAAAAAATTTCAGCTGGAATTTTAGCCATTTTTTGACGTGAAATTGTAAACATGTGGACATGGATTTTGAAAATTCTAGAGAGAATTTTAAAAGCTTCAAGAGAATTTCAACAATTTTGAGAGGGATTTGAAAAGATTCAATGGGAATGGGAAGAATTGGGACGAAAATTGGAAAATTTTTAAGGGACTTTGAAAAAATTTCAACTGGAATTTTAGCCATTTTTTGACGTGAAATTGTAAACATGATGAAGTGGATTTTGAAAATTCTAGAGAGAATTTTAAAAGCTTCAACAGAATTTCAACAATTTTGAGAGGGATTTGAAATGTTTCAATGGGAATGGGAAGAATTGGGACAAAAATTGGAAAATTTTGAAGGGACTTTGAAAAAATTGCAACTGGAATTTTAGCCATTTTTTGACGTGAAATTGTAAACATGTGGACATGGATTTTGAAAATTCTAGAGAGAATTTTAAAAGCTTCAACAGAATTTCAACAATTTTGAGAGGGATTTGAAAAGATTCAATGGGAATGGGAAGAATTGGGACGAAAATTGGAAAATTTTTAAGGGACTTTGAAAAAATTTCAACTGGAATTTTAGCCATTTTTTGACGTGAAATTGTAAACATGTGGACATGGATTTTGAAAATTCTAGAGAGAATTTTAAAAGCTTCAACAGAATTTCCACAATTTTGAGAGGGATTTGAAAAGTTTCAATGGGAATGGGAAGAATTGGGACAAAAATTGGAAAATTTTTCAGGGACTTTGAAAAAATTTCAACTGGAATTTTAGCCATTTTTTGACGTGAAATTGTAAACATGTGGACATGGATTTTGAAAATTCTAGAGAGAATTTTAAAAGCTTCAAGAGAATTTCAACAATTTTGAGAGGGATTTGAAAAGTTTCAATGGGAATGGGAAGAATTGGGACAAAAATTGGAAAATTTTTAAGGGACTTTGAAAAAATTTCAACTGGAATTTTAGCCATTTTTTGATGTGAAATTGTAAACATGTGGACATGGATTTTGAAAATTCTAGAGAGAATTTTAAAAGCTTCAACAGAATTTCTACAATTTTGAGAGGGATTTGAAAAGTTTCAATGGGAATGGGAAGAATTGGGGCAAAAATTGGAAAATTTTAAAGGGACTTTGAAAAAATTTCAACTGGAATTTTAGCCATTTTTTGACGTGAAATTGTAAACATGTGGACATGGATTTTGAAAATTCTAGAGAGAATTTTAAAAGCTTCAACAGAATTTCCACAATTTTGAGAGGGATTTGAAAAGTTTCAATGGGAATGGGAAGAATTGGGACAAAAATTGGAAATTTTTTAAGGGACTTTGAAAAAATTTCAGCTGGAATTTTAGCCATTTTTTGACGTGAAATTGTAAACATGTGGACATGGATTTTGAAAGTTCTAGAGAGAATTTTAAAAGCTTCAACAGAATTTCAACAATTTTGAGAGGGATTTGAAAAGATTCAATGGGAATGGGAAGAATTGGGACGAAAATTGGAAAATTTTTAAGGGACTTTGAAAAAATTTCAACTGGAATTTTAGCCATTTTTTGACGTGAAATTGTAAACATGTGGACATGGATTTTGAAAATTCTAGAGAGAATTTTAAAAGCTTCAAGAGAATTTCCACAATTTTGAGAGGGATTTGAAAAGTTTCAATGGGAATGGGAAGAATTGGGACAAAAATTGGAAAAATTTTAAGGGACTTTGAAAAAATTTCAACTGGAATTTTAGCCATTTTTTGACGTGAAATTGTAAACATGTGGACATGGATTTTGAAAATTCTAGAGAGAATTTTAAAAGCTTCAACATAATTTCCACAATTTTGAGAGGGATTTGAAAAGTTTCAATGGGAATGGGAAGAATTGGGACAAAAATTGGAAAATTTTTAAGGGACTTTGAAAAAATTTCAACTGGAATTTTAGCCATTTTTTGACGTGAAATTGTAAACATGTGGACATGGATTTTGAAAATTCTAGAGAGAATTTTAAAAGCTTCAACAGAATTTCCACAATTTTGAGAGGGATTTGAAAAGTTTCAATGGGAATGGGAAGAATTGGGACAAAAATTGGAAAATTTTTAAGGGACTTTGAAAAAATTGCAACTGGAATTTTAGCCATTTTTTGACGTGAAATTGTAAACATGTGGACATGGATTTTGAAAATTCTAGAGAGAATTTTAAAAGCTTCAACAGAATTTCAACAATTTTGAGAGGGATTTGAAAAGTTTCAATGGGAATGGGAAGAATTGGGACAAAAATTGGAAAATTTTTCAGGGACTTTGAAAAAATTTCAACTGGAATTTTAGCCATTTTTTGACGTGAAATTGTAAACATGTGGACATGGATTTTGAAAATTCTAGAGAGAATTTTAAAAGCTTCAACAGAATTTCCACAATTTTGAGAGGGATTTGAAAAGTTTCAATGGGAATGGGAAGAATTGGGACAAAAATTGGAAAATTTTTAAGGGACTTTGAAAAAATTGCAACTGGAATTTTAGCCATTTTTTGACGTGAAATTGTAAACATGTGGACATGGATTTTGAAAATTCTAGAGAGAATTTTAAAAGCTTCAACAGAATTTCCACAATTTTGAGAGGGATTTGAAAAGTTTCAATGGGAATGGGAAGAATTGGGACAAAAATTGGAAAATTTTGAAGGGACTTTGAAAAAATTTCAACTGGAATTTTAGCAATTTTTTGACGTGAAATTGTAAACATGTGGACATGGATTTTGAAAATTCTAGAGAGAATTTTAAAAGCTTCAACAGAATTTCCACAATTTTGAGAGGGATTTGAAAAGTTTCAATGGGAATGGGAAGAATTGGGACAAAAATTGGAAAATTTTTCAGGGACTTTGAAAAAATTTCAACTGGAATTTTAGCAATTTTTTTACATGAAATTGTAAACATGATGAAGTGGATTTTGAAAATTCTAGAGAGAATTTTAAAAGCTTCAACAGAATTTCAACAATTTTGAGAGGGATTTGAAATGTTTCAATGGGAATGGGAAGAATTGGGACAAAAATTGGAAAATTTTGAAGGGACTTTGAAAAAATTTCAACTGGAATTTTAGCCATTTTTTGACGTGAAATTGTAAACATGTGGACATGGATTTTGAAAATTCTAGAGAGAATTTTAAAAGCTTCAACAGAATTTCAACAATTTTGAGAGGGATTTGAAAAGATTCAATGGGAATGGGAAGAATTGGGACGAAAATTGGAAAATTTTTAAGGGACTTTGAAAAAATTTCAACTGGAATTTTAGCCATTTTTTGACGTGAAATTGTAAACATGTGGACATGGATTTTGAAAATTCTAGAGAGAATTTTAAAAGCTTCAACAGAATTTCCACAATTTTGAGAGGGATTTGAAAAGTTTCAATGGGAATGGGAAGAATTGGGACAAAAATTGGAAAATTTTTCAGGGACTTTGAAAAAATTTCAACTGGAATTTTAGCCATTTTTTGACGTGAAATTGTAAACATGTGGACATGGATTTTGAAAATTCTAGAGAGAATTTTAAAAGCTTCAAGAGAATTTCAACAATTTTGAGAGGGATTTGAAAAGTTTCAATGGGAATGGGAAGAATTGGGACAAAAATTGGAAAATTTTTAAGGGACTTTGAAAAAATTTCAACTGGAATTTTAGCCATTTTTTGACGTGAAATTGTAAACATGTGGACATGGATTTTGAAAATTCTAGAGAGAATTTTAAAAGCTTCAACAGAATTTCTACAATTTTGAGAGGGATTTGAAAAGTTTCAATGGGAATGGGAAGAATTGGGGCAAAAATTGGAAAATTTTAAAGGGACTTTGAAAAAATTTCAACTGGAATTTTAGCCATTTTTTGACGTGAAATTGTAAACATGTGGACATGGATTTTGAAAATTCTAGAGAGAATTTTAAAAGCTTCAACAGAATTTCCACAATTTTGAGAGGGATTTGAAAAGTTTCAATGGGAATGGGAAGAATTGGGACAAAAATTGGAAATTTTTTAAGGGACTTTGAAAAAATTTCAGCTGGAATTTTAGCCATTTTTTGACGTGAAATTGTAAACATGTGGACATGGATTTTGAAAATTCTAGAGAGAATTTTAAAAGCTTCAACAGAATTTCAACAATTTTGAGAGGGATTTGAAAAGATTCAATGGGAATGGGAAGAATTGGGACGAAAATTGGAAAATTTTTAAGGGACTTTGAAAAAATTTCAACTGGAATTTTAGCCATTTTTTGACGTGAAATTGTAAACATGATGAAGTGGATTTTGAAAATTCTAGAGAGAATTTTAAAAGCTTCAACAGAATTTCAACAATTTTGAGAGGGATTTGAAATGTTTCAATGGGAATGGGAAGAATTGGGACAAAAATTGGAAAATTTTGAAGGGACTTTGAAAAAATTGCAACTGGAATTTTAGCCATTTTTTGACGTGAAATTGTAAACATGTGGACATGGATTTTGAAAATTCTAGAGAGAATTTTAAAAGCTTCAACAGAATTTCAACAATTTTGAGAGGGATTTGAAAAGATTCAATGGGAATGGGAAGAATTGGGACGAAAATTGGAAAATTTTTAAGGGACTTTGAAAAAATTTCAACTGGAATTTTAGCCATTTTTTGACGTGAAATTGTAAACATGTGGACATGGATTTTGAAAATTCTAGAGAGAATTTTAAAAGCTTCAACAGAATTTCCACAATTTTGAGAGGGATTTGAAAAGTTTCAATGGGAATGGGAAGAATTGGGACAAAAATTGGAAAATTTTTAAGGGACTTTGAAAAAATTGCAACTGGAATTTTAGCCATTTTTTGACGTGAAATTGTAAACATGTGGACATGGATTTTGAAAATTCTAGAGAGAATTTTAAAAGCTTCAACAGAATTTCCACAATTTTGAGAGGGATTTGAAAAGTTTCAATGGGAATGGGAAGAATTGGGACAAAAATTGGAAAATTTTTCAGGGACTTTGAAAAAATTTCAACTGGAATTTTAGCCATTTTTTGATGTGAAATTGTAAACATGTGGACATGGATTTTGAAAATTCTAGAGAGAATTTTAAAAGCTTCAACAGAATTTCTACAATTTTGAGAGGGATTTGAAAAGTTTCAATGGGAATGGGAAGAATTGGGGCAAAAATTGGAAAATTTTAAAGGGACTTTGAAAAAATTTCAACTGGAATTTTAGCCATTTTTTGACGTGAAATTGTAAACATGTGGACATGGATTTTGAAAATTCTAGAGAGAATTTTAAAAGCTTCAACATAATTTCCACAATTTTGAGAGGGATTTGAAAAGTTTCAATGGGAATGGGAAGAATTGGGACAAAAATTGGAAAATTTTTAAGGGACTTTGAAAAAATTTCAACTGGAATTTTAGCCATTTTTTGACGTGAAATTGTAAACATGTGGACATGGATTTTGAAAATTCTAGAGAGAATTTTAAAAGCTTCAACAGAATTTCCACAATTTTGAGAGGGATTTGAAAAGTTTCAATGGGAATGGGAAGAATTGGGACAAAAATTGGAAAATTTTTAAGGGACTTTGAAAAAATTGCAACTGGAATTTTAGCCATTTTTTGACGTGAAATTGTAAACATGTGGACATGGATTTTGAAAATTCTAGAGAGAATTTTAAAAGCTTCAACAGAATTTCAACAATTTTGAGAGGGATTTGAAAAGATTCAATGGGAATGGGAAGAATTGGGACGAAAATTGGAAAATTTTTAAGGGACTTTGAAAAAATTTCAACTGGAATTTTAGCCATTTTTTGACGTGAAATTGTAAACATGTGGACATGGATTTTGAAAATTCTAGAGAGAATTTTAAAAGCTTCAAGAGAATTTCCACAATTTTGAGAGGGATTTGAAAAGTTTCAATGGGAATGGGAAGAATTGGGACAAAAATTGGAAAAATTTTAAGGGACTTTGAAAAAATTTCAACTGGAATTTTAGCCATTTTTTGACGTGAAATTGTAAACATGTGGACATGGATTTTGAAAATTCTAGAGAGAATTTTAAAAGCTTCAACATAATTTCCACAATTTTGAGAGGGATTTGAAAAGTTTCAATGGGAATGGGAAGAATTGGGACAAAAATTGGAAAATTTTTAAGGGACTTTGAAAAAATTTCAACTGGAATTTTAGCCATTTTTTGACGTGAAATTGTAAACATGTGGACATGGATTTTGAAAATTCTAGAGAGAATTTTAAAAGCTTCAACAGAATTTCCACAATTTTGAGAGGGATTTGAAAAGTTTCAATGGGAATGGGAAGAATTGGGACAAAAATTGGAAAATTTTTAAGGGACTTTGAAAAAATTGCAACTGGAATTTTAGCCATTTTTTGACGTGAAATTGTAAACATGTGGACATGGATTTTGAAAATTCTAGAGAGAATTTTAAAAGCTTCAACAGAATTTCAACAATTTTGAGAGGGATTTGAAAAGTTTCAATGGGAATGGGAAGAATTGGGACAAAAATTGGAAAATTTTTCAGGGACTTTGAAAAAATTTCAACTGGAATTTTAGCCATTTTTTGACGTGAAATTGTAAACATGTGGACATGGATTTTGAAAATTCTAGAGAGAATTTTAAAAGCTTCAACAGAATTTCCACAATTTTGAGAGGGATTTGAAAAGTTTCAATGGGAATGGGAAGAATTGGGACAAAAATTGGAAAATTTTTAAGGGACTTTGAAAAAATTGCAACTGGAATTTTAGCCATTTTTTGACGTGAAATTGTAAACATGTGGACATGGATTTTGAAAATTCTAGAGAGAATTTTAAAAGCTTCAACAGAATTTCCACAATTTTGAGAGGGATTTGAAAAGTTTCAATGGGAATGGGAAGAATTGGGACAAAAATTGGAAAATTTTGAAGGGACTTTGAAAAAATTTCAACTGGAATTTTAGCCATTTTTTGACGTGAAATTGTAAACATGTGGACATGGATTTTGAAAATTCTAGAGAGAATTTTAAAAGCTTCAACAGAATTTCCACAATTTTGAGAGGGATTTGAAAAGTTTCAATGGGAATGGGAAGAATTGGGACAAAAATTGGAAAATTTTTCAGGGACTTTGAAAAAATTTCAACTGGAATTTTAGCAATTTTTTTACATGAAATTGTAAACATGATGAAGTGGATTTTGAAAATTCTAGAGAGAATTTTAAGAGCTTCAACAGAATTTCAACAATTTTGAGAGGGATTTGAAAAGTTTCAATGGGAATGGGAAGAATTGGGACAAAAATTGGAAAATTTTGAAGGGACTTTGAAAAAATTGCAACTGGAATTTTAGCCATTTTTTGACGTGAAATTGTAAACATGTGGACATGGATTTTGAAAATTCTAGAGAGAATTTTAAAAGCTTCAACAGAATTTCCACAATTTTGAGAGGGATTTGAAAAGTTTCAATGGGAATGGGAAGAATTGGGACAAAAATTGGAAAATTTTTCAGGGACTTTGAAAAAATTTCAACTGGAATTTTAGCCATTTTTTGACGTGAAATTGTAAACATGTGGACATGGATTTTGAAAATTCTAGAGAGAATTTTAAAAGCTTCAACAGAATTTCCACAATTTTGAGAGGGATTTGAAAAGTTTCAATGGGAATGGGAAGAATTGGGACAAAAATTGGAAAATTTTTAAGGGACTTTGAAAAAATTGCAACTGGAATTTTAGCCATTTTTTGACGTGAAATTGTAAACATGTGGACATGGATTTTGAAAATTCTAGAGAGAATTTTAAAAGCTTCAACAGAATTTCCACAATTTTGAGAGGGATTTGAAAAGTTTCAATGGGAATGGGAAGAATTGGGACAAAAATTGGAAAATTTTTAAGGGACTTTGAAAAAATTTCAACTGGAATTTTAGCCATTTTTTGACGTGAAATTGTAAACATGTGGACATGGATTTTGAAAATTCTAGAGAGAATTTTAAAAGCTTCAACAGAATTTCTACAATTTTGAGAGGGATTTGAAAAGTTTCAATGGGAATGGGAAGAATTGGGGCAAAAATTGGAAAATTTTAAAGGGACTTTGAAAAAATTTCAACTGGAATTTTAGCCATTTTTTGACGTGAAATTGTAAACATGTGGACATGGATTTTGAAAATTCTAGAGAGAATTTTAAAAGCTTCAAGAGAATTTCCACAATTTTGAGAGGGATTTGAAAAGTTTCAATGGGAATGGGAAGAATTGGGACAAAAATTGGAAATTTTTTAAGGGACTTTGAAAAAATTTCAGCTGGAATTTTAGCCATTTTTTGACGTGAAATTGTAAACATGTGGACATGGATTTTGAAAATTCTAGAGAGAATTTTAAAAGCTTCAACAGAATTTCAACAATTTTGAGAGGGATTTGAAAAGATTCAATGGGAATGGGAAGAATTGGGACGAAAATTGGAAAATTTTTAAGGGACTTTGAAAAAATTTCAACTGGAATTTTAGCCATTTTTTGACGTGAAATTGTAAACATGATGAAGTGGATTTTGAAAATTCTAGAGAGAATTTTAAAAGCTTCAACAGAATTTCAACAATTTTGAGAGGGATTTGAAATGTTTCAATGGGAATGGGAAGAATTGGGACAAAAATTGGAAAATTTTGAAGGGACTTTGAAAAAATTGCAACTGGAATTTTAGCCATTTTTTGACGTGAAATTGTAAACATGTGGACATGGATTTTGAAAATTCTAGAGAGAATTTTAAAAGCTTCAACAGAATTTCAACAATTTTGAGAGGGATTTGAAATGTTTCAATGGGAATGGGAAGAATTGGGACGAAAATTGGAAAATTTTTAAGGGACTTTGAAAAAATTTCAACTGGAATTTTAGCCATTTTTTGACGTGAAATTGTAAACATGTGGACATGGATTTTGAAAATTCTAGAGAGAATTTTAAAAGCTTCAACAGAATTTCCACAATTTTGAGAGGGATTTGAAAAGTTTCAATGGGAATGGGAAGAATTGGGACAAAAATTGGAAAATTTTTAAGGGACTTTGAAAAAATTGCAACTGGAATTTTAGCCATTTTTTGACGTGAAATTGTAAACATGTGGACATGGATTTTGAAAATTCTAGAGAGAATTTTAAAAGCTTCAACAGAATTTCCACAATTTTGAGAGGGATTTGAAAAGTTTCAATGGGAATGGGAAGAATTGGGACAAAAATTGGAAAATTTTTCAGGGACTTTGAAAAAATTTCAACTGGAATTTTAGCCATTTTTTGATGTGAAATTGTAAACATGTGGACATGGATTTTGAAAATTCTAGAGAGAATTTTAAAAGCTTCAACAGAATTTCTACAATTTTGAGAGGGATTTGAAAAGTTTCAATGGGAATGGGAAGAATTGGGGCAAAAATTGGAAAATTTTAAAGGGACTTTGAAAAAATTTCAACTGGAATTTTAGCCATTTTTTGACGTGAAATTGTAAACATGTGGACATGGATTTTGAAAATTCTAGAGAGAATTTTAAAAGCTTCAACAGAATTTCCACAATTTTGAGAGGGATTTGAAAAGTTTCAATGGGAATGGGAAGAATTGGGACAAAAATTGGAAATTTTTTAAGGGACTTTGAAAAAATTTCAGCTGGAATTTTAGCCATTTTTTGACGTGAAATTGTAAACATGTGGACATGGATTTTGAAAATTCTAGAGAGAATTTTAAAAGCTTCAACAGAATTTCAACAATTTTGAGAGGGATTTGAAAAGATTCAATGGGAATGGGAAGAATTGGGACGAAAATTGGAAAATTTTTAAGGGACTTTGAAAAAATTTCAACTGGAATTTTAGCCATTTTTTGACGTGAAATTGTAAACATGTGGACATGGATTTTGAAAATTCTAGAGAGAATTTTAAAAGCTTCAAGAGAATTTCCACAATTTTGAGAGGGATTTGAAAAGTTTCAATGGGAATGGGAAGAATTGGGACAAAAATTGGAAAAATTTTAAGGGACTTTGAAAAAATTTCAACTGGAATTTTAGCCATTTTTTGACGTGAAATTGTAAACATGTGGACATGGATTTTGAAAATTCTAGAGAGAATTTTAAAAGCTTCAACATAATTTCCACAATTTTGAGAGGGATTTGAAAAGTTTCAATGGGAATGGGAAGAATTGGGACAAAAATTGGAAAATTTTTAAGGGACTTTGAAAAAATTTCAACTGGAATTTTAGCCATTTTTTGACGTGAAATTGTAAACATGTGGACATGGATTTTGAAAATTCTAGAGAGAATTTTAAAAGCTTCAACAGAATTTCCACAATTTTGAGAGGGATTTGAAAAGTTTCAATGGGAATGGGAAGAATTGGGACAAAAATTGGAAAATTTTTAAGGGACTTTGAAAAAATTGCAACTGGAATTTTAGCCATTTTTTGACGTGAAATTGTAAACATGTGGACATGGATTTAGAAAATTCTAGAGAGAATTTTAAAAGCTTCAACAGAATTTCAACAATTTTGAGAGGGATTTGAAAAGTTTCAATGGGAATGGGAAGAATTGGGACAAAAATTGGAAAATTTTTCAGGGACTTTGAAAAAATTTCAACTGGAATTTTAGCCATTTTTTGACGTGAAATTGTAAACATGTGGACATGGATTTTGAAAATTCTAGAGAGAATTTTAAAAGCTTCAACAGAATTTCCACAATTTTGAGAGGGATTTGAAAAGTTTCAATGGGAATGGGAAGAATTGGGACAAAAATTGGAAAATTTTTAAGGGACTTTGAAAAAATTGCAACTGGAATTTTAGCCATTTTTTGACGTGAAATTGTAAACATGTGGACATGGATTTTGAAAATTCTAGAGAGAATTTTAAAAGCTTCAACAGAATTTCCACAATTTTGAGAGGGATTTGAAAAGTTTCAATGGGAATGGGAAGAATTGGGACAAAAATTGGAAAATTTTGAAGGGACTTTGAAAAAATTTCAACTGGAATTTTAGCAATTTTTTGACGTGAAATTGTAAACATGTGGACATGGATTTTGAAAATTCTAGAGAGAATTTTAAAAGCTTCAACAGAATTTCCACAATTTTGAGAGGGATTTGAAAAGTTTCAATGGGAATGGGAAGAATTGGGACAAAAATTGGAAAATTTTTAAGGGACTTTGAAAAAATTTCAACTGGAATTTTAGCCATTTTTTGACGTGAAATTGTAAACATGTGGACATGGATTTTGAAAATTCTAGAGAGAATTTTAAAAGCTTCAACAGAATTTCTACAATTTTGAGAGGGATTTGAAAAGTTTCAATGGGAATGGGAAGAATTGGGACAAAAATTGGAAAATTTTGAAGGGACTTTGAAAAAATTTCAACTGGAATTTTAGCCATTTTTTGACGTGAAATTGTAAACATGTGGACATGGATTTTGAAAATTCTAGAGAGAATTTTAAAAGCTTCAACAGAATTTCTACAATTTTGAGAGGGATTTGAAAAGTTTCAATGGGAATGGGAAGAATTGGGACAAAAATTGGAAAATTTTGAAGGGACTTTGAAAAAATTTCAACTGGAATTTTAGCCATTTTTTGACGTGAAATTGTAAACATGTGGACATGGATTTTGAAAATTCTAGAGAGAATTTTAAAAGCTTCAAGAGAATTTCCACAATTTTGAGAGGGATTTGAAAAGTTTCAATGGGAATGGGAAGAATTGGGACAAAAATTGGAAATTTTTTAAGGGACTTTGAAAAAATTTCAGCTGGAATTTTAGCCATTTTTTGACGTGAAATTGTAAACATGTGGACATGGATTTTGAAAATTCTAGAGAGAATTTTAAAAGCTTCAACAGAATTTCAACAATTTTGAGAGGGATTTGAAAAGATTCAATGGGAATGGGAAGAATTGGGACAAAAATTGGAAAATTTTTAAGGGACTTTGAAAAAATTGCAACTGGAATTTTAGCCATTTTTTGACGTGAAATTGTAAACATGTGGACATGGATTTTGAAAATTCTAGAGAGAATTTTAAAAGCTTCAAGAGAATTTCAACAATTTTGAGAGGGATTTGAAAAGTTTCAATGGGAATGGGAAGAATTGGGACAAAAATTGGAAAATTTTTAAGGGACTTTGAAAAAATTTCAACTGGAATTTTAGCCATTTTTTGACGTGAAATTGTAAACATGTGGACATGGATTTTGAAAATTCTAGAGAGAATTTTAAAAGCTTCAACAGAATTTCCACAATTTTGAGAGGGATTTGAAAAGTTTCAATGGGAATGGGAAGAATTGGGGCAAAAATTGGAAAATTTTAAAGGGACTTTGAAAAAATTGCAACTGGAATTTTAGCCATTTTTTGACGTGAAATTGTAAACATGTGGACATGGATTTTGAAAATTCTAGAGAGAATTTTAAAAGCTTCAACAGAATTTCCACAATTTTGAGAGGGATTTGAAAAGTTTCAATGGGAATGGGAAGAATTGGGACAAAAATTGGAAAATTTTTAAGGGACTTTGAAAAAATTGCAACTGGAATTTTAGCCATTTTTTGACGTGAAATTGTAAACATGTGGACATGGATTTTGAAAATTCTAGAGAGAATTTTAAAAGCTTCAACAGAATTTCCACAATTTTGAGAGGGATTTGAAAAGTTTCAATGGGAATGGGAAGAATTGGGGCAAAAATTGGAAAATTTTAAAGGGACTTTGAAAAAATTTCAACTGGAATTTTAGCCATTTTTTGACGTGAAATTGTAAACATGTGGACATGGATTTTGAAAATTCTAGAGAGAATTTTAAAAGCTTCAACAGAATTTCCACAATTTTGAGAGGGATTTGAAAAGTTTCAATGGGAATGGGAAGAATTGGGACAAAAATTGGAAATTTTTTAAGGGACTTTGAAAAAATTTCAGCTGGAATTTTAGCCATTTTTTGACGTGAAATTGTAAACATGTGGACATGGATTTTGAAAATTCTAGAGAGAATTTTAAAAGCTTCAACAGAATTTCAACAATTTTGAGAGGGATTTGAAAAGATTCAATGGGAATGGGAAGAATTGGGACGAAAATTGGAAAATTTTTAAGGGACTTTGAAAAAATTTCAACTGGAATTTTAGCCATTTTTTGACGTGAAATTGTAAACATGATGAAGTGGATTTTGAAAATTCTAGAGAGAATTTTAAAAGCTTCAACAGAATTTCAACAATTTTGAGAGGGATTTGAAATGTTTCAATGGGAATGGGAAGAATTGGGACAAAAATTGGAAAATTTTGAAGGGACTTTGAAAAAATTGCAACTGGAATTTTAGCCATTTTTTGACGTGAAATTGTAAACATGTGGACATGGATTTTGAAAATTCTAGAGAGAATTTTAAAAGCTTCAACAGAATTTCAACAATTTTGAGAGGGATTTGAAAAGATTCAATGGGAATGGGAAGAATTGGGACGAAAATTGGAAAATTTTTAAGGGACTTTGAAAAAATTTCAACTGGAATTTTAGCCATTTTTTGACGTGAAATTGTAAACATGTGGACATGGATTTTGAAAATTCTAGAGAGAATTTTAAAAGCTTCAACAGAATTTCCACAATTTTGAGAGGGATTTGAAAAGTTTCAATGGGAATGGGAAGAATTGGGACAAAAATTGGAAAATTTTTCAGGGACTTTGAAAAAATTTCAACTGGAATTTTAGCCATTTTTTGACGTGAAATTGTAAACATGTGGACATGGATTTTGAAAATTCTAGAGAGAATTTTAAAAGCTTCAAGAGAATTTCAACAATTTTGAGAGGGATTTGAAAAGTTTCAATGGGAATGGGAAGAATTGGGACAAAAATTGGAAAATTTTTCAGGGACTTTGAAAAAATTTCAACTGGAATTTTAGCCATTTTTTGATGTGAAATTGTAAACATGTGGACATGGATTTTGAAAATTCTAGAGAGAATTTTAAAAGCTTCAACAGAATTTCTACAATTTTGAGAGGGATTTGAAAAGTTTCAATGGGAATGGGAAGAATTGGGGCAAAAATTGGAAAATTTTAAAGGGACTTTGAAAAAATTTCAACTGGAATTTTAGCCATTTTTTGACGTGAAATTGTAAACATGTGGACATGGATTTTGAAAATTCTAGAGAGAATTTTAAAAGCTTCAACAGAATTTCCACAATTTTGAGAGGGATTTGAAAAGTTTCAATGGGAATGGGAAGAATTGGGACAAAAATTGGAAATTTTTTAAGGGACTTTGAAAAAATTTCAACTGGAATTTTAGCCATTTTTTGACGTGAAATTGTAAACATGTGGACATGGATTTTGAAAATTCTAGAGAGAATTTTAAAAGCTTCAACAGAATTTCAACAATTTTGAGAGGATTTGAAAAGATTCAATGGGAATGGGAAGAATTGGGACGAAAATTGGAAAATTTTTAAGGGACTTTGAAAAAAATTTCAACTGGAATTTTAGCCATTTTTTGACGTGAAATTGTAAACATGTGGACATGGATTTTGAAATTCTAGAGAGAATTTTAAAAGCTTCAAGAGAATTTCCACAATTTTGAGAGGGATTTGAAAAGTTTCAATGGGAATGGGAAGAATTGGGACAAAAATTGGAAAAATTTTAAGGGACTTTGAAAAAATTTCAACTGGAATTTTAGCCATTTTTTGACGTGAAATTGTAAACATGTGGACATGGATTTTGAAAATTCTAGAGAGAATTTTAAAAGCTTCAACATAATTTCCACAATTTTGAGAGGGATTTGAAAAGTTTCAATGGGAATGGGAAGAATTGGGACAAAAATTGGAAAAATTTTTAAGGGACTTTGAAAAAATTTCAACTGGAATTTTAGCCATTTTTGACGTGAAATTGTAAACATGTGGACATGGATTTTGAAAATTCTAGAGAGAATTTTAAAAGCTTCAACAGAATTTCCACAATTTTGAGAGGGATTTGAAAAGTTTCAATGGGAATGGGAAGAATTGGGACAAAAATTGGAAAATTTTTAAGGGACTTTGAAAAAATTGCAACTGGAATTTTAGCCATTTTTTGACGTGAAATTGTAAACATGTGGACATGGATTTTGAAAATTCTAGAGAGAATTTTAAAAGCTTCAACAGAATTTCCACAATTTTGAGAGGGATTTGAAAAGTTTCAATGGGAATGGGAAGAATTGGGACAAAAATTGGAAAATTTTTCAGGGACTTTGAAAAAATTGCAACTGGAATTTTAGCCATTTTTTGACGTGAAATTGTAAACATGTGGACATGGATTTTGAAAATTCTAGAGAGAATTTTAAAAGCTTCAACAGAATTTCCACAATTTTGAGAGGGATTTGAAAAGTTTCAATGGGAATGGGAAGAATTGGGACAAAAATTGGAAAATTTTTAAGGGACTTTGAAAAAATTTCAACTGGAATTTTAGCCATTTTTTGACGTGAAATTGTAAACATGTGGACATGGATTTTGAAAATTCTAGAGAGAATTTTAAAAGCTTCAACAGAATTTCCACAATTTTGAGAGGGATTTGAAAAGTTTCAATGGGAATGGGAAGAATTGGGACAAAAATTGGAAAATTTTGAAGGGACTTTGAAAAAATTTCAACTGGAATTTTAGCCATTTTTTGACGTGAAATTGTAAACATGTGGACATGGATTTTGAAAATTCTAGAGAGAATTTTAAAAGCTTCAACAGAATTTCCACAATTTTGAGAGGGATTTGAAAAGTTTCAATGGGAATGGGAAGAATTGGGACAAAAATTGGAAAATTTTTAAGGGACTTTGAAAAAATTTCAACTGGAATTTTAGCCATTTTTTGACGTGAAATTGTAAACATGTGGACATGGATTTTGAAAATTCTAGAGAGAATTTTAAAAGCTTCAACAGAATTTCTACAATTTTGAGAGGGATTTGAAAAGTTTCAATGGGAATGGGAAGAATTGGGACAAAAATTGGAAAATTTTAAGGGACTTTGAAAAAATTTCAACTGGAATTTTAGCCATTTTTTGACGTGAAATTGTAAACATGTGGACATGGATTTTGAAAATTCTAGAGAGAATTTTAAAGCTTCAACAGAATTTCTACAATTTTGAGAGGGATTTGAAAAGTTTCAATGGGAATGGGAAGAATTGGGACAAAAATTGGAAAA
Source organism: Streptopelia decaocto (assembly GCF_964273445.1). Classification (NCBI taxonomy): domain Eukaryota; kingdom Metazoa; phylum Chordata; class Aves; order Columbiformes; family Columbidae; genus Streptopelia; species Streptopelia decaocto. The sequence continues at coordinate 1,643 of NW_028115415.1, read as the reverse complement.
TTTTGAAGGGACTTTGAAAAAATTTCAACTGGAATTTTAGCCATTTTTTGACGTGAAATTGTAAACATGTGGACATGGATTTTGAAAATTCTAGAGAGAATTTTAAAAGCTTCAAGAGAATTTCCACAATTTTGAGAGGGATTTGAAAAGTTTCAATGGGAATGGGAAGAATTGGGACAAAAATTGGAAATTTTTTAAGGGACTTTGAAAAAATTTCAGCTGGAATTTTAGCCATTTTTTGACGTGAAATTGTAAACATGTGGACATGGATTTTGAAAATTCTAGAGAGAATTTTAAAAGCTTCAACAGAATTTCAACAATTTTGAGAGGGATTTGAAAAGATTCAATGGGAATGGGAAGAATTGGGACGAAAATTGGAAAATTTTTAAGGGACTTTGAAAAAATTGCAACTGGAATTTTAGCCATTTTTTGACGTGAAATTGTAAACATGTGGACATGGATTTTGAAAATTCTAGAGAGAATTTTAAAAGCTTCAAGAGAATTTCAACAATTTTGAGAGGGATTTGAAAAGTTTCAATGGGAATGGGAAGAATTGGGACAAAAATTGGAAAATTTTTAAGGGACTTTGAAAAAATTTCAACTGGAATTTTAGCCATTTTTTGACGTGAAATTGTAAACATGTGGACATGGATTTTGAAAATTCTAGAGAGAATTTTAAAAGCTTCAACAGAATTTCCACAATTTTGAGAGGGATTTGAAAAGTTTCAATGGGAATGGGAAGAATTGGGGCAAAAATTGGAAAATTTTAAAGGGACTTTGAAAAAATTGCAACTGGAATTTTAGCCATTTTTTGACGTGAAATTGTAAACATGTGGACATGGATTTTGAAAATTCTAGAGAGAATTTTAAAAGCTTCAACAGAATTTCCACAATTTTGAGAGGGATTTGAAAAGTTTCAATGGGAATGGGAAGAATTGGGACAAAAATTGGAAAATTTTTAAGGGACTTTGAAAAAATTGCAACTGGAATTTTAGCCATTTTTTGACGTGAAATTGTAAACATGTGGACATGGATTTTGAAAATTCTAGAGAGAATTTTAAAAGCTTCAACAGAATTTCCACAATTTTGAGAGGGATTTGAAAAGTTTCAATGGGAATGGGAAGAATTGGGCCAAAAATTGGAAAATTTTTAAGGGACTTTGAAAAAATTTCAACTGGAATTTTAGCCATTTTTTGACGTGAAATTGTAAACATGTGGACATGGATTTTGAAAATTCTAGAGAGAATTTTAAAAGCTTCAAAAGAATTTCCACAATTTTGAGAGGGATTTGAAAAGTTTCAATGGGAATGGGAAGAATTGGGACAAAATTGGAAAATTTTTAAGGGACTTTGAAAAAATTTCAGCTGGAATTTTAGCCATTTTTTGACGTGAAATTGTAAACATGTGGACATGGATTTTGAAAATTCTAGAGAGAATTTTAAAAGCTTCAACAGAATTTCAACAATTTTGAGAGGGATTTGAAAAGTTTCAATGGGAATGGGAAGAATTGGGACGAAAATTGGAAAATTTTTAAGGGACTTTGAAAAAATTTCAACTGGAATTTTAGCCATTTTTTGACGTGAAATTGTAAACATGATGAAGTGGATTTTGAAAATTCTAGAGAGAATTTTAAAAGCTTCAAC
>NW_028115416.1:0-89819 GCF_964273445.1 Streptopelia decaocto | reverse complement strand
TGTAAACATGTGGCCATGGATTTTGAAAATTCTAGAGAGAATTTTAAAAGCTTCAAGAGAATTTCAACAATTTTGAGAGGGATTTGAAAAGTTTCAATGGGAATGGGAAGAATTGGGACAAAAATTGGAAAATTTTTAAGGGACTTTGAAAAAATTTCAACTGGAATTTTAGCCATTTTTTGACGTGAAATTGTAAACATGTGGCCATGGATTTTGAAAATTCTAGAGAGAATTTTAAAAGCTTCAAGAGAATTTCAACAATTTTGAGAGGGATTTGAAAAGTTTCAATGGGAATGGGAAGAATTGGGACAAAAATTGGAAAATTTTTCAGGGACTTTGAAAAAATTTCAACTGGAATTTTAGCAATTTTTTGTCGTGAATTTGTAAACATGTGGACATGGATTTTGAAAATTCTAGAGAGAATTTTAAAAGTTTCAAGAGAATTTCAACAATTTGGAGAGGGATTTGAAAAGTTTCAATGGGAATGGGAAGAATTGGGACAAAAATTGGAAAATTTTTAAGGGACTTTGAAAAAATTTCAACTGGAATTTTAGCCATTTTGTTACGTGAAATTGTAAACATGTGGACATGGATTTTGAAAATTCTAGAGAGAATTTTAAAAGCTTCAAGAGAATTTCAACAATTTGGAGAGGGATTTGAAAAGTTTCAATGGGAATGGGAAGAATTGGGACAAAAATTGGAAAATTTTTAAGGGACTTTGAAAAAATTTCAACTGGAATTTTAGCCATTTTTTGACGTGAAATTGTAAACATGTGGCCATGGATTTTGAAAATTCTAGAGAGAATTTTAAAAGCTTCAAGAGAATTTCAACAATTTTGAGAGGGATTTGAAAAGTTTCAATGGGAATGGGAAGAATTGGGACAAAAATTGGAAAATTTTTAAGGGACTTTGAAAAAATTTCAACTGGAATTTTAGCAATTTTTTTGACGTGAAATTGTAAACATGTTGAATGGATTTTGAAAATTCTAGAGAGAATTTTAAAAGCTTCAAGAGAATTTCAACAATTTTGAGAGGGATTTGAAAAGTTTCAATGGGAATGGGAAGAATTGGGACAAAAATTGGAAAATTTTTAAGGGACTTTGAAAAAATTTCAGCTGGAATTTTAGCCATTTTTTGACGTGAAATTGTAAACATGTGGCCATGGATTTTGAAAATTCTAGAGAGAATTTTAAAAGCTTCAAGAGAATTTCAACAATTTTGAGAGGGATTTGAAAAGTTTCAATGGGAATGGGAAGAATTGGGACAAAAATTGGAAAATTTTTAAGGGACTTTGAAAAAATTTCAACTGGAATTTTAGCCATTTTTTGACGTGAAATTGTAAACATGTGGCCATGGATTTTGAAAATTCTAGAGAGAATTTTAAAAGCTTCAAGAGAATTTCAACAATTTTGAGAGGGATTTGAAAAGTTTCAATGGGAATGGGAAGAATTGGGACAAAAATTGGAAAATTTTTAAGGGACTTTGAAAAAATTTCAACTGGAATTTTAGCCATTTTTTGACGTGAAATTGTAAACATGTGGCCATGGATTTTGAAAATTCTAGAGAGAATTTTAAAAGCTTCAAGAGAATTTCAACAATTTTGAGAGGGATTTGAAAAGTTTCAATGGGAATGGGAAGAATTGGGACAAAAATTGGAAAATTTTGAAGGGACTTTGAAAAAATTTCAACTGGAATTTTAGCCATTTTTTGACGTGAAATTGTAAACATGTGGCCATGGATTTTGAAAATTCTAGAGAGAATTTTAAAAGCTTCAACAGAATTTCTACAATTTTGAGAGGGATTTGAAAAGTTTCAATGGGAATGGGAAGAATTGGGACAAAAATTGGAAAATTTTTAAGGGACTTTGAAAAAATTTCAGCTGGAATTTTAGCCATTTTTTGATGTGAAATTGTAAACACGTGGCCATGGATTTTGAAAATTCTAGAGAGAATTTTAAAAGCTTCAACAGAATTTCAACAATTTTGAGAGGAATTTGAAAAGTTTCAATGGGAATGGGAAGAATTGGGACAAAAATTGGAAAATTTTTAAGGGACTTTGAAAAAATTTCAACTGGAATTTTAGCCATTTTTTTATGTGAAATTGTAAACATGTGGCCATGGATTTTGAAAATTCTAGAGAGAATTTTAAAAGCTTTAACAGAATTTCAACAATTTTGAGCGGGATTTGAAAAGTTTCAATGGGAATGGGAAGAATTGGGACAAAAATTGGAAAATTTTTCAGGGACTTTGAAAAAATTTCAACTGGAATTTTAGCCATTTTTTGACGTGAAATTGTAAACATGTGGCCATGGATTTTGAAAATTCTAGAGAGAATTTTAAAAGCTTCAAGAGAATTTCAACAATTTTGAGAGGGATTTGAAAAGTTTCAATGGGAATGGGAAGAATTGGGACAAAAATTGGAAAATTTTTAAGGGACTTTGAAAAAATTTCAACTGGAATTTTAGCCATTTTTTACGTGAAATTGTAAACATGTGGCCATGGATTTGAAAATTCTAGAGAGAATTTTAAAAGCTTTAACAGAATTTCAACAATTTTGAGCGGGATTTGAAAAGTTTCAATGGGAATGGGAAGAATTGGGACAAAAATTGGAAAATTTTTAAGGGACTTTGAAAAACTTTCAACTGGAATTTTAGCCATTTTTTGACGTGAAATTGTAAACATGTGGCCATGGATTTTGAAAATTCTAGAGAGAATTTTAAAAGCTTCAACAGAATTTCAACAATTTTGAGAGGGATTTGAAAAGTTTCAATGGGAATGGGAAGAATTGGGACAAAAATTGGAAAATTTTTAAGGGACTTTGAAAAAATTTCAACTGGAATTTTAGCCATTTTTTACGTGAAATTGTAAACATGTGGACATGGATTTTGAAAATTCTAGAGAGAATTTTAAAAGCTTCAAGAGAATTTCAACAATTTTGAGAGGGATTTGAAAAGTTTCAATGGGAATGGGAAGAATTGGGACAAAAATTGGAAAATTTTTAAGGGACTTTGAAAAAATTTCAACTGGAATTTTAGCCATTTTTTGACGTGAAATTGTAAACATGTGGCCATGGATTTTGAAAATTCTAGAGAGAATTTTAAAAGCTTCAAGAGAATTTCAACAATTTTGAGAGGGATTTGAAAAGTTTCAATGGGAATGGGAAGAATTGGGACAAAAATTGGAAAATTTTTAAGGGACTTTGAAAAAATTTCAACTGGAATTTTAGCCATTTTTTGACGTGAAATTGTAAACATGTGGCCATGGATTTTGAAAATTCTAGAGAGAATTTTAAAAGCTTCAACAGAATTTCAACAATTTTGAGAGGGATTTGAAAAGTTTCAATGGGAATGGGAAGAATTGGGACAAAAATTGGAAAATTTTTAAGGGACTTTGAAAAAATTTCAACTGGAATTTTAGCCATTTTTTTATGTGAAATTGTAAACATGTGGCCATGGATTTTGAAAATTCTAGAGAGAATTTTAAAAGCTTCAACAGAATTTCAACAATTTTGAGAGGGATTTGAAAAGTTTCAATGGGAATGGGAAGAATTGGGACAAAAATTGGAAAATTTTTAAGGGACTTTGAAAAAATTTCAGCTGGAATTTTAGCCATTTTTTGACGTGAAATTGTAAACATGTGGCCATGGATTTTGAACATTCTAGAGAGAATTTTAAAAGCTTCAAGAGAATTTCAACAATTTTGAGAGGGATTTGAAAAGTTTCAATGGGAATGGGAAGAATTGGGACAAAAATTGGAAAATTTTTAAGGGACTTTGAAAAAATTTCAACTGGAATTTTAGCCATTTTTTGACGTGAAATTGTAAACATGTGGCCATGGATTTTGAAAATTCTAGAGAGAATTTTAAAAGCTTCAAGAGAATTTCAACAATTTTGAGAGGGATTTGAAAAGTTTCAATGGGAATGGGAAGAATTGGGACAAAAATTGGAAAATTTTTAAGGGACTTTGAAAAAATTTCAACTGGAATTTTAGCCATTTTTTGACGTGAAATTGTAAACATGTGGCCATGGATTTTGAAAATTCTAGAGAGAATTTTAAAAGCTTCAACAGAATTTCTACAATTTTGAGAGGGATTTGAAAAGTTTCAATGGGAATGGGAAGAATTGGGACAAAAATTGGAAAATTTTTAAGGGACTTTGAAAAAATTTCAGCTGGAATTTTAGCCATTTTTTGACGTGAAATTGTAAACACGTGGCCATGGATTTTGAAAATTCTAGAGAGAATTTTAAAAGCTTCAACAGAATTTCAACAATTTTGAGAGGAATTTGAAAAGTTTCAATGGGAATGGGAACAATTGGGACAAAAATTGGAAAATTTTTAAGGGACTTTGAAAAAATTTCAACTGGAATTTTAGCCATTTTTTTATGTGAAATTGTAAACATGTGGCCATGGATTTTGAAAATTCTAGAGAGAATTTTAAAAGCTTTAACAGAATTTCAACAATTTTGAGCGGGATTTGAAAAGTTTCAATGGGAATGGGAAGAATTGGGACAAAAATTGGAAAATTTTTAAGGGACTTTGAAAAACTTTCAACTGGAATTTTAGCCATTTTTTGACGTGAAATTGTAAACATGTGGCCATGGATTTTGAAAATTCTAGAGAGAATTTTAAAAGCTTCAACAGAATTTCAACAATTTTGAGAGGGATTTGAAAAGTTTCAATGGGAATGGGAAGAATTGGGACAAAAATTGGAAAATTTTTAAGGGACTTTGAAAAAATTTCAACTGGAATTTTAGCCATTTTTTGACGTGAAATTGTAAACATGTGGACATGGATTTTGAAAATTCTAGAGAGAATTTTAAAAGCTTCAAGAGAATTTCAACAATTTTGAGAGGGATTTGAAAAGTTTCAATGGGAATGGGAAGAATTGGGACAAAAATTGGAAAATTTTAAGGGACTTTGAAAAATTTCAACTGGAATTTTAGCCATTTTTTGACGTGAAATTGTAAACATGTGGCCATGGATTTTGAAAATTCTAGAGAGAATTTTAAAAGCTTCAAGAGAATTTCAACAATTTTGAGAGGGATTTGAAAAGTTTCAATGGGAATGGGAAGAATTGGGACAAAAATTGGAAAATTTTTAAGGGACTTTGAAAAAATTTCAACTGGAATTTTAGCCATTTTTTGACGTGAAATTGTAAACATGTGGCCATGGATTTTGAAAATTCTAGAGAGAATTTTAAAAGCTTCAACAGAATTTCAACAATTTTGAGAGGGATTTGAAAAGTTTCAATGGGAATGGGAAGAATTGGGACAAAAATTGGAAAATTTTTAAGGGACTTTGAAAAAATTTCAACTGGAATTTTAGCCATTTTTTGACGTGAAATTGTAAACATGTGGCCATGGATTTTGAAAATTCTAGAGAGAATTTTAAAAGCTTCAAGAGAATTTCAACAATTTTGAGAGGGATTTGAAAAGTTTCAATGGGAATGGGAAGAATTGGGACAAAAATTGGAAAATTTTTAAGGGACTTTGAAAAATTTCAACTGGAATTTTAGCCATTTTTTTATGTGAAATTGTAAACATGTGGCCATGGATTTTGAAAATTCTAGAGAGAATTTTAAAAGCTTTAACAGAATTTCAACAATTTTGAGCGGGATTTGAAAAGTTTCAATGGGAATGGGAAGAATTGGGACAAAATTGGAAAATTTTTAAGGGACTTTGAAAAACTTTCAACTGGAATTTTAGCCATTTTTTGACGTGAAATTGTAAACATGTGGCCATGGATTTTGAAAATTCTAGAGAGAATTTTAAAAGCTTCAACAGAATTTCAACAATTTTGAGAGGGATTTGAAAAGTTTCAATGGGAATGGGAAGAATTGGGACAAAAATTGGAAAATTTTTAAGGGACTTTGAAAAAATTTCAACTGGAATTTTAGCCATTTTTTGACGTGAAATTGTAAACATGTGGCCATGGATTTTGAAAATTCTAGAGAGAATTTTAAAAGCTTCAACAGAATTTCAACAATTTTGAGAGGGATTTGAAAAGTTTCAATGGGAATGGGAAGAATTGGGACAAAAATTGGAAAATTTTTAAGGGACTTTGAAAAAATTTCAACTGGAATTTTAGCCATTTTTTGACGTGAAATTGTAAACATGTGGCCATGGATTTTGAAAATTCTAGAGAGAATTTAAAAGCTTCAAGAGAATTTCAACAATTTTGAGAGGGATTTGAAAGTTTCAATGGGAATGGGAAGAATTGGGACAAAAATTGGAAAATTTTTAAGGGACTTTGAAAAAATTTCAACTGGAATTTTAGCCATTTTTTGACGTGAAATTGTAAACATGTGGCCATGGATTTTGAAAATTCTAGAGAGAATTTTAAAAGCTTCAACAGAATTTCAACAATTTTGAGAGGGATTGAAAAGTTTCAATGGGAATGGGAAGAATTGGGACAAAAATTGGAAAATTTTTAAGGGACTTTGAAAAATTTCAACTGGAATTTTAGCCATTTTTTTATGTGAAATTGTAAACATGTGGCCATGGATTTTGAAAATTCTAGAGAGAATTTTAAAAGCTTCAACAGAATTTCAACAATTTTGAGAGGGATTTGAAAAGTTTCAATGGGAATGGGAAGAATTGGGACAAAAATTGGAAAATTTTTAAGGGACTTTGAAAAAATTTCAGCTGGAATTTTAGCCATTTTTTGACGTGAAATTGTAAACATGTGGCCATGGATTTTGAAAATTCTAGAGAGAATTTTAAAAGCTTCAAGAGAATTTCAACAATTTTGAGAGGGATTTGAAAAGTTTCAATGGGAATGGGAAGAATTGGGACAAAAATTGGAAAATTTTTAAGGGACTTTGAAAAAATTTCAACTGGAATTTTAGCCATTTTTTGACGTGAAATTGTAAACATGTGGCCATGGATTTTGAAAATTCTAGAGAGAATTTTAAAAGCTTCAAGAGAATTTCAACAATTTTGAGAGGGATTTGAAAAGTTTCAATGGGAATGGGAAGAATTGGGACAAAAATTGGAAAATTTTTAAGGGACTTTGAAAAAATTTCAACTGGAATTTTAGCCATTTTTGACGTGAAATTGTAAACATGTGGCCATGGATTTTGAAAATTCTAGAGAGAATTTTAAAAGCTTCAACAGAATTTCTACAATTTGAGAGGGATTTGAAAAGTTTCAATGGGAATGGGAAGAATTGGGACAAAAATTGGAAAATTTTTAAGGGACTTTGAAAAAATTTCAGCTGGAATTTTAGCCATTTTTTGACGTGAAATTGTAAACACGTGGCCATGGATTTTGAAAATTCTAGAGAGAATTTTAAAAGCTTCAACAGAATTTCAACAATTTTGAGAGGAATTTGAAAAGTTTCAATGGGAATGGGAAGAATTGGGACAAAAATTGGAAATTTTTAAGGGACTTTGAAAAAATTTCAAACTGGAATTTTAGCCATTTTTTGACGTGAAATTGTAAACATGTGGCCATGGATTTTGAAAATTCTAGAGAGAATTTTAAAAGCTTTAACAGAATTTCAACAATTTTGAGCGGGATTTGAAAAGTTTCAATGGGAATGGGAAGAATTGGGACAAAAATTGGAAAATTTTTAAGGGACTTTGAAAAACTTTCCAACTGGAATTTTAGCCATTTTTTGACGTGAAATTGTAAACATGTGGCCATGGATTTTGAAAATTCTAGAGAGAATTTTAAAAGCTTCAACAGAATTTCAACAATTTTGAGAGGGATTTGAAAAGTTTCAATGGGAATGGGAAGAATTGGGACAAAAATTGGAAAATTTTGAAGGGACTTTGAAAAAATTTCAACTGGAATTTTAGCCATTTTTTACGTGAAATTGTAAACATGTGGACATGGATTTTGAAAATTCTAGAGAGAATTTTAAAAGCTTCAAGAGAATTTCAACAATTTTGAGAGGGATTTGAAAAGTTTCAATGGGAATGGGAAGAATTGGGACAAAAATTGGAAAATTTTTAAGGGACTTTGAAAAAATTTCAACTGGAATTTTAGCCATTTTTTGACGTGAAATTGTAAACATGTGGCCATGGATTTTGAAAATTCTAGAGAGAATTTTAAAAGCTTCAAGAGAATTTCAACAATTTTGAGAGGGATTTTGAAAAGTTTCAATGGGAATGGGAAGAATTGGGACAAAAATTGGAAAATTTTTAAGGGACTTTGAAAAAATTTCAACTGGAATTTTAGCCATTTTTTGACGTGAAATTGTAAACATGTGGCCATGGATTTTGAAAATTCTAGAGAGAATTTTAAAAGCTTCAACAGAATTTCAACAATTTTGAGAGGGATTTGAAAAGTTTCAATGGGAATGGGAAGAATTGGGACAAAAATTGGAAAATTTTTAAGGGACTTTGAAAAAATTTCAACTGGAATTTTAGCCATTTTTTGACGTGAAATTGTAAACATGTGGCCATGGATTTTGAAAATTCTAGAGAGAATTTTAAAAGCTTCAACAGAATTTCAACAATTTTGAGAGGGATTTGAAAAGTTTCAATGGGAATGGGAAGAATTGGGACAAAAATTGGAAAATTTTTAAGGGACTTTGAAAAAATTTCAACTGGAATTTTAGCCATTTTTTGACGTGAAATTGTAAACATGTGGCCATGGATTTTGAAAATTCTAGAGAGAATTTTAAAAGCTTCAAGAGAATTTCAACAATTTTGAGAGGGATTTGAAAAGTTTCAATGGGAATGGGAAGAATTGGGACAAAAATTGGAAAATTTTTAAGGGACTTTGAAAAATTTCAACTGGAATTTTAGCCATTTTTTGACGTGAAATTGTAAACATGTGGCCATGGATTTTGAAAATTCTAGAGAGAATTTTAAAAGCTTCAACAGAATTTCAACAATTTTGAGAGGGATTTGAAAAGTTTCAATGGGAATGGGAAGAATTGGGACAAAAATTGGAAAATTTTTAAGGGACTTTGAAAAAATTTCAGCTGGAATTTTAGCCATTTTTTGACGTGAAATTGTAAACATGTGGCCATGGATTTTGAACATTCTAGAGAGAATTTTAAAAGCTTCAACAGAATTTCAACAATTTTGAGAGGGATTTGAAAAGTTTCAATGGGAATGGGAAGAATTGGGACAAAAATTGGAAAATTTTTAAGGGACTTTGAAAAAATTTCAACTGGAATTTTAGCCATTTTTTGACGTGAAATTGTAAACATGTGGCCATGGATTTTGAAAATTCTAGAGAGAATTTTAAAAGCTTTAACAGAATTTCAACAATTTTGAGCGGGATTTGAAAAGTTTCAATGGGAATGGGAAGAATTGGGACAAAAATTGGAAAATTTTTAAGGGACTTTGAAAAAATTTCAACTGGAATTTTAGCCATTTTTTGACGTGAAATTGTAAACATGTGGCCATGGATTTTGAAAATTCTAGAGAGAATTTTAAAAGCTTCAAGAGAATTTCAACAATTTTGAGAGGGATTTGAAAAGTTTCAATGGGAATGGGAAGAATTGGGACAAAAATTGGAAAATTTTTAAGGGACTTTGAAAAAATTTCAACTGGAATTTTAGCCATTTTTTGACGTGAAATTGTAAACATGTGGACATGGATTTTGAAAATTCTAGAGAGAATTTTAAAAGCTTCAAGAGAATTTCAACAATTTTGAGAGGGATTTGAAAAGTTTCAATGGGAATGGGAAGAATTGGGACAAAAATTGGAAAATTTTTAAGGGACTTTGAAAAAATTTCAACTGGAATTTTAGCCATTTTTTGACGTGAAATTGTAAACATGTGGACATGGATTTTGAAAATTCTAGAGAGAATTTTAAAAGCTTCAACAGAATTTCTACAATTTTGAGAGGGATTTGAAAAGTTTCAATGGGAATGGGAAGAATTGGGACAAAAATTGGAAAATTTTTAAGGGACTTTGAAAAATTTCAACTGGAATTTTAGCCATTTTTTGACGTGAAATTGTAAACATGTGGACATGGATTTTGAAAATTCTAGAGAGAATTTTAAAAGCTTCAACAGAATTTCAACAATTTTGAGAGGGATTTGAAAAGTTTCAATGGGAATGGGAAGAATTGGGACAAAAATTGGAAAATTTTTTAAGGGACTTTGAAAAAATTTCAACTGGAATTTTAGCCATTTTTTGACGTGAAATTGTAAACATGTGGCCATGGATTTTGAAAATTCTAGAGAGAATTTTAAAAGCTTCAACAGAATTTCAACAATTTTGAGAGGGATTTGAAAAGTTTCAATGGGAATGGGAAGAATTGGGACAAAAATTGGAAAATTTTTAAGGGACTTTGAAAAAATTTCAACTGGAATTTTAGCCATTTTTTGACGTGAAATTGTAAACATGTGGCCATGGATTTTGAAAATTCTAGAGAGAATTTTAAAAGCTTCAACAGAATTTCAACAATTTTGAGAGGGATTTGAAAAGTTTCAATGGGAATGGGAAGAATTGGGACAAAAATTGGAAAATTTTTAAGGGACTTTGAAAAAATTTCAACTGGAATTTTAACAATTTTTTTATGTGAAATTGTAAACATGTGGCCATGGATTTTGAAAATTCTAGAGAGAATTTTAAAAGCTTCAAGAGAATTTCAACAATTTTGAGAGGGATTTGAAAAGTTTCAATGGGAATGGGAAGAATTGGGACAAAAATTGGAAAATTTTTAAGGGACTTTGAAAAAATTTCAACTGGAATTTTAGCCATTTTTTGACGTGAAATTGTAAACATGTGGCCATGGATTTTGAAAATTCTAGAGAGAATTTTAAAAAGCTTCAAGAGAATTTCAACAATTTTGAGAGGGATTTGAAAAGTTTCAATGGGAATGGGAAGAATTGGGACAAAAATTGGAAAATTTTTAAGGGACTTTGAAAAAATTTCAACTGGAATTTTAGCCATTTTTTGACGTGAAATTGTAAACATGTGGCCATGGATTTTGAAAATTCTAGAGAGAATTTTAAAAGCTTCAACAGAATTTCAACAATTTTGAGAGGGATTTGAAAAGTTTCAATGGGAATGGGAAGAATTGGGACAAAAATTGGAAATTTTTAAGGGACTTTGAAAAAATTTCAACTGGAATTTTAGCCATTTTTGACGTGAAATTGTAAACATGTGGCCATGGATTTTGAAAATTCTAGAGAGAATTTTAAAAGCTTCAACAGAATTTCAACAATTTTGAGAGGGATTTGAAAAGTTTCAATGGGAATGGGAAGAATTGGGACAAAAATTGGAAAATTTTTAAGGGACTTTGAAAAAATTTCAACTGGAATTTTAGCCATTTTTTGACGTGAAATTGTAAACATGTGGCCATGGATTTTGAAAATTCTAGAGAGAATTTTAAAAGCTTCAACAGAATTTCAACAATTTTGAGAGGGATTTGAAAAGTTTCAATGGGAATGGGGAAGAATTGGGACAAAAATTGGAAAATTTTTAAGGGACTTTGAAAAAATTTCAACTGGAATTTTAACAATTTTTTTATGTGAAATTGTAAACATGTGGCCATGGATTTTGAAAATTCTAGAGAGAATTTTAAAAGCTTCAAGAGAATTTCAACAATTTTGAGAGGGATTTGAAAAGTTTCAATGGGAATGGGAAGAATTGGGACAAAAATTGGAAAATTTTTAAGGGACTTTGAAAAAATTTCAACTGGAATTTTAGCCATTTTTTGACGTGAAATTGTAAACATGTGGCCATGGATTTTGAAAATTCTAGAGAGAATTTTAAAAGCTTCAAGAGAATTTCAACAATTTTGAGAGGGATTTGAAAAGTTTCAATGGGAATGGGAAGAATTGGGACAAAAATTGGAAAATTTTTAAGGGACTTTGAAAAAATTTCAACCTGGAATTTTAGCCATTTTTTGACGTGAAATTGTAAACATGTGGCCATGGATTTTGAAAATTCTAGAGAGAATTTTAAAAGGTTCAACAGAATTTCTACAATTTTGAGAGGGATTTGAAAAGTTTCAATGGGAATGGGAAGAATTGGGACAAAAATTGGAAAATTTTTAAGGGACTTGGAAAAAATTTCAACTGGAATTTTAGCCATTTTTTGACGTGAAATTGTAAACCTGTGGACATGGATTTTGAAAATTCTAGAGAGAATTTTAAAAGCTTCAAGAGAATTTCAACAATTTTGAGAGGGATTTGAAAAGTTTCAATGGGAATGGGAAGAATTGGGACAAAAATTGGAAAATTTTTAAGGGACTTTGAAAAAATTTCAACTGGAATTTTAGCCATTTTTTGACGTGAAATTGTAAACATGTGGCCATGGATTTTGAAAATTCTAGAGAGAATTTTAAAAGCTTCAAGAGAATTTCAACAATTTTGAGAGGGATTTGAAAAGTTTCAATGGGAATGGGAAGAATTGGGACAAAAATTGGAAATTTTTAAGGGACTTTGAAAAAATTTCAACTGGAATTTTAGCCATTTTTTGACGTGAAATTGTAAACATGTGGCCATGGATTTTGAAAATTCTAGAGAGAATTTTAAAAGCTTCAAGAGAATTTCAACAATTTTGAGCGGGATTTGAAAAGTTTCAATGGGAATGGGAAGAATTGGGACAAAAATTGGAAAATTTTTAAGGGACTTTGAAAAAATTTCAGCTGGAATTTTAGCCATTTTTTGACGTGAAATTGTAAACATGTGGCCATGGATTTTGAAAATTCTAGAGAGAATTTTAAAAGCTTCAACAGAATTTCAACAATTTTGAGAGGGATTTGAAAAGTTTCAATGGGAATGGGAACAATTGGGACAAAAATTGGAAAATTTTTAAGGGACTTTGAAAAAATTTCAACTGGAATTTTAGCCATTTTTTGACGTGAAATTGTAAACATGTGGCCATGGATTTTGAAAATTCTAGAGAGAATTTTAAAAGCTTTAACAGAATTTCAACAATTTTGAGCGGGATTTGAAAAGTTTCAATGGGAATGGGAAGAATTGGGACAAAAATTGGAAAACTTTTAAGGGACTTTGAAAAAATTTCAACTGGAATTTTAGCCATTTTTTTATGTGAAATTGTAAACATGTGGCCATGGATTTTGAAAATTCTAGAGAGAATTTTAAAAGCTTCAAGAGAATTTCAACAATTTTGAGAGGGATTTGAAAAGTTTCAATGGGAATGGGAAGAATTGGGACAAAAATTGGAAAATTTTTAAGGGACTTTGAAAAAATTTCAACTGGAATTTTAGCCATTTTTTGACGTGAAATTGTAAACCTGTGGACATGGATTTTGAAAATTCTAGAGAGAATTTTAAAAGCTTCAAGAGAATTTCAACAATTTTGAGAGGGATTTGAAAAGTTTCAATGGGAATGGGAAGAATTGGGACAAAAATTGGAAAATTTTTAAGGGACTTTGAAAAAATTTCAACTGGAATTTTAGCCATTTTTTGACGTGAAATTGTAAACATGTGGACATGGATTTTGAAAATTCTAGAGAGAATTTTAAAAGCTTCAACAGAATTTCTACAATTTTGAGAGGGATTTGAAAAGTTTCAATGGGAATGGGAAGAATTGGGACAAAAATTGGAAAATTTTGAAGGGACTTTGAAAAAATTTCAGCTGGAATTTTAGCCATTTTTTGACGTGAAATTGTAAACATGTGGCCATGGATTTTGAAAATTCTAGAGAGAATTTTAAAAGCTTCAACAGAATTTCAACAATTTTGAGAGGGATTTGAAAAGTTTCAATGGGAATGGGAAGAATTGGGACAAAAATTGGAAAATTTTTAAGGGACTTTGAAAAAATTTCAACTGGAATTTTAGCCATTTTTTGACGTGAAATTGTAAACATGTGGCCATGGATTTTGAAAATTCTAGAGAGAATTTTAAAAGCTTCAAGAGAATTTCAACAATTTTGAGAGGGATTTGAAAAGTTTCAATGGGAATGGGAAGAATTGGGACAAAAATTGGAAAATTTTTAAGGGACTTTGAAAAAATTTCAACTGGAATTTTAGCCATTTTTTGACGTGAAATTGTAAACATGTGGCCATGGATTTTGAAAATTCTAGAGAGAATTTTAAAAGCTTCAACAGAATTTCAACAATTTTGAGAGGGATTTGAAAAGTTTCAATGGGAATGGGAAGAATTGGGACAAAAATTGGAAAATTTTTAAGGGACTTTGAAAAAATTTCAACTGGAATTTTAACAATTTTTTTATGTGAAATTGTAAACATGTGGCCATGGATTTTGAAAATTCTAGAGAGAATTTTAAAAGCTTCAAGAGAATTTCAACAATTTTGAGAGGGATTTGAAAAGTTTCAATGGGAATGGGAAGAATTGGGACAAAAATTGGAAAATTTTTAAGGGACTTTGAAAAAATTTCAACTGGAATTTTAGCCATTTTTTGACGTGAAATTGTAAACATGTGGCCATGGATTTTGAACATTCTAGAGAGAATTTTAAAAGCTTCAACAGAATTTCAACAATTTTGAGAGGGATTTGAAAAGTTTCAATGGGAATGGGAAGAATTGGGACAAAAATTGGAAAATTTTTAAGGGACTTTGAAAAAATTTCAACTGGAATTTTAGCCATTTTTTGATGTGAAATTGTAAACATGTGGACATGGATTTTGAAAATTCTAGAGAGAATTTTAAAAGCTTCAAGAGAATTTCAACAATTTTGAGAGGGATTTGAAAAGTTTCAATGGGAATGGGAAGAATTGGGACAAAAATTGGAAAATTTTTAAGGGACTTTGAAAAAATTTCAACTGGAATTTTAGCCATTTTTTGACGTGAAATTGTAAACCTGTGGACATGGATTTTGAAAATTCTAGAGAGAATTTTAAAAGCTTCAAGAGAATTTCAACAATTTTGAGAGGGATTTGAAAAGTTTCAATGGGAATGGGAAGAATTGGGACAAAAATTGGAAAATTTTTAAGGGACTTTGAAAAAATTTCAACTGGAATTTTAGCCATTTTTTGACGTGAAATTGTAAACATGTGGCCATGGATTTTGAAAATTCTAGAGAGAATTTTAAAAGCTTCAACAGAATTTCTACAATTTTGAGAGGGATTTGAAAAGTTTCAATGGGAATGGGAAGAATTGGGACAAAAATTGGAAAATTTTGAAGGGACTTTGAAAAAATTTCAGCTGGAATTTTAGCCATTTTTTGACGTGAAATTGTAAACATGTGGCCATGGATTTTGAAAATTCTAGAGAGAATTTTAAAAGCTTCAACAGAATTTCAACAATTTTGAGAGGGATTTGAAAAGTTTCAATGGGAATGGGAAGAATTGGGACAAAAATTGGAAAATTTTTAAGGGACTTTGAAAAAATTTCAACTGGAATTTTAGCCATTTTTTGACGTGAAATTGTAAACATGTGGCCATGGATTTTGAAAATTCTAGAGAGAATTTTAAAAGCTTCAACAGAATTTCAACAATTTTGAGAGGGATTTGAAAAGTTTCAATGGGAATGGGAAGAATTGGGACAAAAATTGGAAAATTTTTAAGGGACTTTGAAAAAATTTCAACTGGAATTTTAGCCATTTTTTGACGTGAAATTGTAAACATGTGGACATGGATTTTGAAAATTCTAGAGAGAATTTTAAAAGCTTCAACAGAATTTCTACAATTTTGAGAGGGATTTGAAAAGTTTCAATGGGAATGGGAAGAATTGGGACAAAAATTGGAAAATTTTGAAGGGACTTTGAAAAAATTTCAACTGGAATTTTAGCAATTTTTTGACGTGAAATTGTAAACATGTGGCCATGGATTTTGAAAATTCTAGAGAGAATTTTAAAAGCTTCAACAGAATTTCAACAATTTTGAGAGGGATTTGAAAAGTTTCAATGGGAATGGGAAGAATTGGGACAAAAATTGGAAAATTTTTAAGGGACTTTGAAAAAATTTCAACTGGAATTTTAGCCATTTTTTGACGTGAAATTGTAAACATGTGGCCATGGATTTTGAAAATTCTAGAGAGAATTTTAAAAGCTTCAAGAGAATTTCAACAATTTTGAGAGGGATTTGAAAAGTTTCAATGGGAATGGGAAGAATTGGGACAAAAATTGGAAAATTTTGAAGGGACTTTGAAAAAATTTCAACTGGAATTTTAGCCATTTTTTGACGTGAAATTGTAAACATGTGGCCATGGATTTTGAAAATTCTAGAGAGAATTTTAAAAGCTTCAAGAGAATTTCAACAATTTTGAGAGGGATTTGAAAAGTTTCAATGGGAATGGGAAGAATTGGGACAAAAATTGGAAAATTTTTAAGGGACTTTGAAAAAATTTCAACTGGAATTTTAGCCATTTTTTGACGTGAAATTGTAAACCTGTGGACATGGATTTTGAAAATTCTAGAGAGAATTTTAAAAGCTTCAAGAGAATTTCAACAATTTTGAGAGGGATTTGAAAAGTTTCAATGGGAATGGGAAGAATTGGGACAAAAATTGGAAAATTTTTAAGGGACTTTGAAAAAATTTCAACTGGAATTTTAGCCATTTTTTGACGTGAAATTGTAAACATGTGGCCATGGATTTTGAAAATTCTAGAGAGAATTTTAAAAGCTTCAACAGAATTTCTACAATTTTGAGAGGGATTTGAAAAGTTTCAATGGGAATGGGAAGAATTGGGACAAAAATTGGAAAATTTTGAAGGGACTTTGAAAAAATTTCAGCTGGAATTTTAGCCATTTTTTGACGTGAAATTGTAAACATGTGGCCATGGATTTTGAAAATTCTAGAGAGAATTTTAAAAGCTTCAACAGAATTTCAACAATTTTGAGAGGGATTTGAAAAGTTTCAATGGGAATGGGAAGAATTGGGACAAAAATTGGAAAATTTTTAAGGGACTTTGAAAAAATTTCAACTGGGAATTTTAGCCATTTTTTGACGTGAAATTGTAAACATGTGGCCATGGATTTTGAAAATTCTAGAGAGAATTTTAAAAGCTTCAACAGAATTTCAACAATTTTGAGAGGGATTTGAAAAGTTTCAATGGGAATGGGAAGAATTGGGACAAAAATTGGAAAATTTTTAAGGACTTTGAAAAAATTTCAACTGGAATTTTAGCCATTTTTTGACGTGAAATTGTAAACATGTGGACATGGATTTTGAAAATTCTAGAGAGAATTTTAAAAGCTTCAACAGAATTTCTACAATTTTGAGAGGGATTTGAAAAGTTTCAATGGGAATGGGAAGAATTGGGACAAAAATTGGAAAATTTTTAAGGGACTTTGAAAAAATTTCAGCTGGAATTTTAGCCATTTTTTGACGTGAAATTGTAAACATGTGGCCATGGATTTTGAAAATTCTAGAGAGAATTTTAAAAGCTTCAACAGAATTTCAACAATTTTGAGAGGGATTTGAAAAGTTTCAATGGGAATGGGAAGAATTGGGACAAAAATTGGAAAATTTTTAAGGGACTTTGAAAAAATTTCAACTGGAATTTTAGCCATTTTTTGACGTGAAATTGTAAACATGTGGCCATGGATTTTGAAAATTCTAGAGAGAATTTTAAAAGCTTCAAGAGAATTTCAACAATTTTGAGAGGGATTTGAAAAGTTTCAATGGGAATGGGAAGAATTGGGACAAAAATTGGAAAATTTTGAAGGGACTTTGAAAAAATTTCAACTGGAATTTTAGCCATTTTTTGACGTGAAATTGTAAACATGTGGCCATGGATTTTGAAAATTCTAGAGAGAATTTTAAAAGCTTCAACAGAATTTCAACAATTTTGAGAGGGATTTGAAAAGTTTCAATGGGAATGGGAAGAATTGGGACAAAAATTGGAAAATTTTTAAGGGACTTTGAAAAAATTTCAACTGGAATTTTAACAATTTTTTTATGTGAAATTGTAAACATGTGGCCATGGATTTTGAAAATTCTAGAGAGAATTTTAAAAGCTTCAAGAGAATTTCAACAATTTTGAGAGGGATTTGAAAAGTTTCAATGGGAATGGGAAGAATTGGGACAAAAATTGGAAAATTTTTAAGGGACTTTGAAAAAATTTCAACTGGAATTTTAGCCATTTTTTGACGTGAAATTGTAAACATGTGGCCATGGATTTTGAAAATTCTAGAGAGAATTTTAAAAGCTTCAAGAGAATTTCAACAATTTTGAGAGGGATTTGAAAAGTTTCAATGGGAATGGGAAGAATTGGGACAAAAATTGGAAATTTTTTAAGGGACTTTGAAAAAATTTCAACTGGAATTTTAGCCATTTTTTGACGTGAAATTGTAAACATGTGGCCATGGATTTTGAAAATTCTAGAGAGAATTTTAAAAGCTTCAACAGAATTTCTACAATTTTGAGAGGGATTTGAAAAGTTTCAATGGGAATGGGAAGAATTGGGACAAAAATTGGAAAATTTTTAAGGGACTTTGAAAAAATTTCAGCTGGAATTTTAGCCATTTTTTGACGTGAAATTGTAAACATGTGGCCATGGATTTTGAAAATTCTAGAGAGAATTTTAAAAGCTTCAACAGAATTTCAACAATTTTGAGAGGAATTTGAAAAGTTTCAATGGGAATGGGAACAATTGGGACAAAAATTGGAAAATTTTTAAGGGACTTTGAAAAAATTTCAACTGGAATTTTAGCCATTTTTTTATGTGAAATTGTAAACATGTGGCCATGGATTTTGAAAATTCTAGAGAGAATTTTAAAAGCTTTAACAGAATTTCAACAATTTTGAGCGGGATTTGAAAAGTTTCAATGGGAATGGGAAGAATTGGGACAAAAATTGGAAAATTTTTAAGGGACTTTGAAAAAATTTCAACTGGAATTTTAGCCATTTTTTGACGTGAAATTGTAAACATGTGGCCATGGATTTTGAAAATTCTAGAGAGAATTTTAAAAGCTTCAACAGAATTTCAACAATTTTGAGAGGGATTTGAAAAGTTTCAATGGGAATGGGAAGAATTGGGACAAAAATTGGAAAATTTTTAAGGGACTTTGAAAAAATTTCAACTGGAATTTTAGCCATTTTTTGACGTGAAATTGTAAACATGTGGCCATGGATTTTGAAAATTCTAGAGAGAATTTTAAAAGCTTCAACAGAATTTCTACAATTTTGAGAGGGATTTGAAAAGTTTCAATGGGAATGGGAAGAATTGGGACAAAAATTGGAAAATTTTTAAGGGACTTTGAAAAAATTTCAACTGGAATTTTAGCCATTTTTTGACGTGAAATTGTAAACCTGTGGACATGGATTTTGAAAATTCTAGAGAGAATTTTAAAAGCTTCAAGAGAATTTCAACAATTTTGAGAGGGATTTGAAAAGTTTCAATGGGAATGGGAAGAATTGGGACAAAAATTGGAAAATTTTTAAGGGACTTTGAAAAAATTTCAACTGGAATTTTAGCAATTTTTTGACGTGAAATTGTAAACATGTGGCCATGGATTTTGAAAATTCTAGAGAGAATTTTAAAAGCTTCAAGAGAATTTCAACAATTTTGAGAGGGATTTGAAAAGTTTCAATGGGAATGGGAAGAATTGGGACAAAAATTGGAAAATTTTTAAGGGACTTTGAAAAAATTTCAACTGGAATTTTAGCCATTTTTTTACGTGAAATTGTAAACATGTGGCCATGGATTTTGAAAATTCTAGAGAGAATTTTAAAAGCTTCAAGAGAATTTCAACAATTTTGAGAGGGATTTGAAAAGTTTCAATGGGAATGGGAAGAATTGGGACAAAAATTGGAAAATTTTTAAGGGACTTTGAAAAAATTTCAACTGGAATTTTAGCCATTTTTTTATGTGAAATTGTAAACATGTGGCCATGGATTTTGAAAATTCTAGAGAGAATTTTAAAAGCTTCAAGAGAATTTCAACAATTTTGAGAGGGATTTGAAAAGTTTCAATGGGAATGGGAAGAATTGGGACAAAAATTGGAAAATTTTTAAGGGACTTTGAAAAAATTTCAACTGGAATTTTAGCCATTTTTTGACGTGAAATTGTAAACATGTGGCCATGGATTTTGAAAATTCTAGAGAGAATTTTAAAAGCTTCAACAGAATTTCTACAATTTTGAGAGGGATTTGAAAAGTTTCAATGGGAATGGGAAGAATTGGGACAAAAATTGGAAAATTTTGAAGGGACTTTGAAAAAATTTCAGCTGGAATTTTAGCCATTTTTTGACGTGAAATTGTAAACATGTGGACATGGATTTTGAAAATTCTAGAGAGAATTTTAAAAGCTTCAAGAGAATTTCAACAATTTTGAGAGGGATTTGAAAAGTTTCAATGGGAATGGGAAGAATTGGGACAAAAATTGGAAAATTTTTAAGGGACTTTGAAAAAATTTCAACTGGAATTTTAGCCATTTTTTGACGTGAAATTGTAAACATGTGGCCATGGATTTTGAAAATTCTAGAGAGAATTTTAAAAGCTTCAAGAGAATTTCAACAATTTTGAGAGGGATTTGAAAAGTTTCAATGGGAATGGGAAGAATTGGGACAAAAATTGGAAAATTTTTAAGGGACTTTGAAAAAATTTCAACTGGAATTTTAGCCATTTTTTTACATGAAATTGTAAACATGTGGCCATGGATTTTGAAAATTCTAGAGAGAATTTTAAAAGCTTCAAGAGAATTTCAACAATTTTGAGAGGGATTTGAAAAGTTTCAATGGGAATGGGAAGAATTGGGACAAAAATTGGAAAATTTTTAAGGGACTTTGAAAAAATTTCAACTGGAATTTTAGCCATTTTTTGACGTGAAATTGTAAACATGTGCCCATGGATTTTGAAAATTCTAGAGAGAATTTTAAAAGCTTCAACAGAATTTCAACAATTTTGAGAGGGATTTGAAAAGTTTCAATGGGAATGGGAAGAATTGGGACAAAAATTGGAAATTTTTTAAGGGACTTTGAAAAAATTTCAGCTGGAATTTTAGCAATTTTTTTACGTGAAATTGTAAACATGTGGCCATGGATTTTGAAAATTCTAGAGAGAATTTTAAAAGCTTCAAGAGAATTTCAACAATTTTGAGAGGGATTTGAAAAGTTTCAATGGGAATGGGAAGAATTGGGACAAAAATTGGAAAATTTTTAAGGGACTTTGAAAAAATTTCAACTGGAATTTTAGCCATTTTTTTATGTGAAATTGTAAACATGTGCCCATGGATTTTGAAAATTCTAGAGAGAATTTTAAAAGCTTCAAGAGAATTTCAACAATTTTGAGAGGGATTTGAAAAGTTTCAATGGGAATGGGAAGAATTGGGACAAAAATTGGAAAATTTTTAAGGGACTTTGAAAAAATTTCAACTGGAATTTTAGCCATTTTTTAATGTGAAATTGTAAACATGTGGCCATGGATTTTGAAAATTCTAGAGAGAATTTTAAAAGCTTCAACAGAATTTCAACAATTTTGAGCGGGATTTGAAAAGTTTCAATGGGAATGGGAAGAATTGGGACAAAAATTGGAAATTTTTTAAGGGACTTTGAAAAAATTTCAACTGGAATTTTAGCCATTTTTTGACGTGAAATTGTAAACATGTGGCCATGGATTTTGAAAATTCTAGAGAGAATTTTAAAAGCTTCAACAGAATTTCTACAATTTTGAGAGGGATTTGAAAAGTTTCAATGGGAATGGGAAGAATTGGGACAAAAATTGGAAAATTTTTAAGGGACTTTGAAAAAATTTCAGCTGGAATTTTAGCAATTTTTTGACGTGAAATTGTAAACATGTGGCCATGGATTTTGAAAATTCTAGAGAGAATTTTAAAAGCTTCAACAGAATTTCAACAATTTTGAGAGGAATTTGAAAAGTTTCAATGGGAATGGGAACAATTGGGACAAAAATTGGAAAATTTTTAAGGGACTTTGAAAAAATTTCAACTGGAATTTTAGCCATTTTTTTATGTGAAATTGTAAACATGTGGACATGGATTTTGAAAATTCTAGAGAGAATTTTAAAAGCTTCAACAGAATTTCAACAATTTTGAGCGGGATTTGAAAAGTTTCAATGGGAATGGGAAGAATTGGGACAAAAATTGGAAAATTTTTAAGGGACTTTGAAAAAATTTCAACTGGAATTTTAGCCATTTTTTGACGTGAAATTGTAAACATGTGGCCATGGATTTTGAAAATTCTAGAGAGAATTTTAAAAGCTTCAAGAGAATTTCAACAATTTTGAGAGGGATTTGAAAAGTTTCAATGGGAATGGGAAGAATTGGGACAAAAATTGGAAAATTTTTAAGGGACTTTGAAAAAATTTCAACTGGAATTTTAGCCATTTTTTACGTGAAATTGTAAACATGTGGCCATGGATTTTGAAAATTCTAGAGAGAATTTTAAAAGCTTCAAGAGAATTTCAACAATTTTGAGAGGGATTTGAAAAGTTTCAATGGGAATGGGAAGAATTGGGACAAAAATTGGAAAATTTTTAAGGGACTTTGAAAAAATTTCAACTGGAATTTTAGCCATTTTTTTACGTGAAATTGTAAACATGTGGACATGGATTTTGAAAATTCTAGAGAGAATTTTAAAAGCTTCAAGAGAATTTCAACAATTTTGAGAGGGATTTGAAAAGTTTCAATGGGAATGGGAAGAATTGGGACAAAAATTGGAAAATTTTTAAGGGACTTTGAAAAAATTTCAACTGGAATTTTAGCCATTTTTTGACGTGAAATTGTAAACATGTGGCCATGGATTTTGAAAATTCTAGAGAGAATTTTAAAAGCTTCAAGAGAATTTCAACAATTTTGAGAGGGATTTGAAAAGTTTCAATGGGAATGGGAAGAATTGGGACAAAAATTGGAAAATTTTTAAGGGACTTTGAAAAAATTTCAACTGGAATTTTAGCCATTTTTTGACGTGAAATTGTAAACATGTGGCCATGGATTTTGAAAATTCTAGAGAGAATTTTAAAAGCTTCAAGAGAATTTCAACAATTTTGAGAGGGATTTGAAAAGTTTCAATGGGAATGGGAAGAATTGGGACAAAAATTGGAAAATTTTTAAGGGACTTTGAAAAAATTTCAACTGGAATTTTAGCCATTTTTTTATGTGAAATTGTAAACATGTGGACATGGATTTTGAAAATTCTAGAGAGAATTTTAAAAGCTTCAACAGAATTTCAACAATTTTGAGAGGGATTTGAAAAGTTTCAATGGGAATGGGAAGAATTGGGACAAAAATTGGAAAATTTTTAAGGGACTTTGAAAAAATTTCAACTGGAATTTTAGCCATTTTTTGACGTGAAATTGTAAAAATGTGGACATGGATTTTGAAAATTCTAGAGAGAATTTTAAAAGCTTCAAGAGAATTTCAACAATTTTGAGAGGGATTTGAAAAGTTTCAATGGGAATGGGAAGAATTGGGACAAAAATTGGAAAATTTTTAAGGGACTTTGAAAAAATTTCAACTGGAATTTTAGACCTTTTTTTGACGTGAAATTGTAAACATGTGCCCATGGATTTTGAAAATTCTAGAGAGAATTTTAAAAGCTTCAAGAGAATTTCAGCAATTTTGAGAGGGATTTGAAAAGTTTCAATGGGAATGGGAAGAATTGGGACAAAAATTGGAAAATTTTTAAGGGACTTTGAAAAAATTTCAACTGGAATTTTAGCCATTTTTTTATGTGAAATTGTAAACATGTGGCCATGGATTTTGAAAATTCTAGAGAGAATTTTAAAAGCTTCAAGAGAATTTCAACAATTTTGAGAGGGATTTGAAAAGTTTCAATGGGAATGGGAAGAATTGGGACAAAAATTGGAAAATTTTTAAGGGACTTTGAAAAAATTTCAACTGGAATTTTAGCCATTTTTTGACGTGAAATTGTAAACATGTGGCCATGGATTTTGAAAATTCTAGAGAGAATTTTAAAAGCTTCAAGAGAATTTCAACAATTTTGAGAGGGATTTGAAAAGTTTCAATGGGAATGGGAAGAATTGGGACAAAAATTGGAAAATTTTTAAGGGACTTTGAAAAAATTTCAACTGGAATTTTAGCCATTTTTTTATGTGAAATTGTAAACATGTGGCCATGGATTTTGAAAATTCTAGAGAGAATTTTAAAAGCTTCAACAGAATTTCAACAATTTTGAGAGGGATTTGAAAAGTTTCAATGGGAATGGGAAGAATTGGGACAAAAATTGGAAATTTTTTAAGGGACTTTGAAAAAATTTCAGCTGGAATTTTAGCAATTTTTTTACATGAAATTGTAAACATGTGGACATGGATTTTGAAAATTCTAGAGAGAATTTTAAAAGCTTTAACAGAATTTCAACAATTTTGAGAGGGATTTGAAAAGTTTCAATGGGAATGGGAAGAATTGGGACAAAAATTGGAAAATTTTTAAGGGACTTGGAAAAAATTTCAACTGGAATTTTAGCCATTTTTTTATGTGAAATTGTAAACATGTGGACATGGATTTTGAAAATTCTAGAGAGAATTTTAAAAGCTTCAAGAGAATTTCAACAATTTTGAGAGGGATTTGAAAAGTTTCAATGGGAATGGGAAGAATTGGGACAAAAATTGGAAAATTTTTAAGGGACTTTGAAAAAATTTCAACTGGAATTTTAGCCATTTTTTGACGTGAAATTGTAAACATGTGGCCATGGATTTTGAAAATTCTAGAGAGAATTTTAAAAGCTTCAACAGAATTTCAACAATTTTGAGAGGGATTTGAAAAGTTTCAATGGGAATGGGAAGAATTGGGACAAAAATTGGAAAATTTTTAAGGGACTTTGAAAAAATTTCAACTGGAATTTTAGCCATTTTTTTATGTGAAATTGTAAACATGTGCCCATGGATTTTGAAAATTCTAGAGAGAATTTTAAAAGCTTCAACAGAATTTCAACAATTTTGAGAGGGATTTGAAAAGTTTCAATGGGAATGGGAAGAATTGGGACAAAAATTGGAAAATTTTTAAGGGACTTTGAAAAAATTTCAGCTGGAATTTTAGCCATTTTTTGACGTGAAATTGTAAACATGTGGCCATGGATTTTGAAAATTCTAGAGAGAATTTTAAAAGCTTCAACAGAATTTCAACAATTTTGAGAGGAATTTGAAAAGTTTCAATGGGAATGGGAACAATTGGGACAAAAATTGGAAAATTTTTAAGGGACTTTGAAAAAATTTCAACTGGAATTTTAGCCATTTTTTTATGTGAAATTGTAAACATGTGGCCATGGATTTTGAAAATTCTAGAGAGAATTTTAAAAGCTTTAACAGAATTTCAACAATTTTGAGCGGGATTTGAAAAGTTTCAATGGGAATGGGAAGAATTGGGACAAAAATTGGAAAATTTTTAAGGGACTTTGAAAAAATTTCAACTGGAATTTTAGCCATTTTTTGACGTGAAATTGTAAACATGTGGCCATGGATTTTGAAAATTCTAGAGAGAATTTTAAAAGCTTCAACAGAATTTCAACAATTTTGAGAGGGATTTGAAAAGTTTCAATGGGAATGGGAAGAATTGGGACAAAAATTGGAAAATTTTTAAGGGACTTTGAAAAAATTTCAACTGGAATTTTAGCCATTTTTTGACGTGAAATTGTAAACATGTGGCCATGGATTTTGAAAATTCTAGAGAGAATTTTAAAAGCTTCAACAGAATTTCAACAATTTTGAGAGGGATTTGAAAAGTTTCAATGGGAATGGGAAGAATTGGGACAAAAATTGGAAAATTTTTAAGGGACTTTGAAAAAATTTCAACTGGAATTTTAGCCATTTTTTGACGTGAAATTGTAAACATGTGCCCATGGATTTTGAAAATTCTAGAGAGAATTTTAAAAGCTTCAACAGAATTTCAACAATTTTGAGAGGGATTTGAAAAGTTTCAATGGGAATGGGAAGAATTGGGACAAAAATTGGAAAATTTTGAAGGGACTTTGAAAAAATTTCAACTGGAATTTTAGCCATTTTTTGACGTGAAATTGTAAACATGTGGCCATGGATTTTGAAAATTCTAGAGAGAATTTTAAAAGCTTCAAGAGAATTTCAACAATTTTGAGAGGGATTTGAAAAGTTTCAATGGGAATGGGAAGAATTGGGACAAAAATTGGAAAATTTTTAAGGGACTTTGAAAAAATTTCAACTGGAATTTTAGCCATTTTTTGACGTGAAATTGTAAACATGTGCCCATGGATTTTGAAAATTCTAGAGAGAATTTTAAAAGCTTCAAGAGAATTTCAACAATTTTGAGA
This sequence comes from Streptopelia decaocto, assembly GCF_964273445.1. NCBI lineage: Eukaryota > Metazoa > Chordata > Aves > Columbiformes > Columbidae > Streptopelia > Streptopelia decaocto. Next base: position 63,778 of record NW_028115416.1, on the reverse strand, counting down.
GGGATTTGAAAAGTTTCAATGGGAATGGGAAGAATTGGGACAAAAATTGGAAAATTTTTAAGGGACTTTGAAAAAATTTCAACTGGAATTTTAGCCATTTTTTTATGTGAAATTGTAAACATGTGGCCATGGATTTTGAAAATTCTAGAGAGAATTTTAAAAGCTTCAACAGAATTTCAACAATTTTGAGAGGGATTTGAAAAGTTTCAATGGGAATGGGAAGAATTGGGACAAAAATTGGAAATTTTTTAAGGGACTTTGAAAAAATTTCAACTGGAATTTTAGCCATTTTTTGACGTGAAATTGTAAACATGTGGCCATGGATTTTGAAAATTCTAGAGAGAATTTTAAAAGCTTCAACAGAATTTCTACAATTTTGAGAGGGATTTGAAAAGTTTCAATGGGAATGGGAAGAATTGGGACAAAAATTGGAAAATTTTTAAGGGACTTTGAAAAAATTTCAACTGGAATTTTAGCCATTTTTTGACATGAAATTGTAAACATGTGGCCATGGATTTTGAAAATTCTAGAGAGAATTTTAAAAGCTTCAACAGAATTTCAACAATTTTGAGAGGAATTTGAAAAGTTTCAATGGGAATGGGAACAATTGGGACAAAAATTGGAAAATTTTTAAGGGACTTTGAAAAAATTTCAACTGGAATTTTAGCCTTTTTTTATGTGAAATTGTAAACATGTGGCCATGGATTTTGAAAATTCTAGAGAGAATTTTAAAAGCTTCAAGAGAATTTCAACAATTTTGAGAGGGATTTGAAAAGTTTCAATGGGAATGGGAAGAATTGGGACAAAAATTGGAAAATTTTTAAGGGACTTTGAAAAAATTTCAACTGGAATTTTAGCCATTTTTTTACGTGAAATTGTAAACATGTGCCCATGGATTTTGAAAATTCTAGAGAGAATTTTAAAAGCTTCAAGAGAATTTCAACAATTTTGAGAGGGATTTGAAAAGTTTCAATGGGAATGGGAAGAATTGGGACAAAAATTGGAAAATTTTTAAGGGACTTTGAAAAAATTTCAACTGGAATTTTAGCCATTTTTTGACGTGAAATTGTAAACATGTGGCCATGGATTTTGAAAATTCTAGAGAGAATTTTAAAAGCTTCAACAGAATTTCAACAATTTTGAGAGGGATTTGAAAAGTTTCAATGGGAATGGGAAGAATTGGGACAAAAATTGGAAATTTTTTAAGGGACTTTGAAAAAATTTCAACTGGAATTTTAGCCATTTTTTGACGTGAAATTGTAAACATGTGGCCATGGATTTTGAAAATTCTAGAGAGAATTTTAAAAGCTTCAACAGAATTTCTACAATTTTGAGAGGGATTTGAAAAGTTTCAATGGGAATGGGAAGAATTGGGACAAAAATTGGAAAATTTTTAAGGGACTTTGAAAAAATTTCAACTGGAATTTTAGCCATTTTTTGACATGAAATTGTAAACATGTGGCCATGGATTTTGAAAATTCTAGAGAGAATTTTAAAAGCTTCAACAGAATTTCAACAATTTTGAGAGGAATTTGAAAAGTTTCAATGGGAATGGGAACAATTGGGACAAAAATTGGAAAATTTTTAAGGGACTTTGAAAAAATTTCAACTGGAATTTTAGCCTTTTTTTATGTGAAATTGTAAACATGTGGACATGGATTTTGAAAATTCTAGAGAGAATTTTAAAAGCTTCAACAGAATTTCAACAATTTTGAGCGGGATTTGAAAAGTTTCAATGGGAATGGGAAGAATTGGGACAAAAATTGGAAAATTTTTAAGGGACTTTGAAAAAATTTCAACTGGAATTTTAGCCATTTTTTGACGTGAAATTGTAAACATGTGGCCATGGATTTTGAAAATTCTAGAGAGAATTTTAAAAGCTTCAAGAGAATTTCAACAATTTTGAGAGGGATTTGAAAAGTTTCAATGGGAATGGGAAGAATTGGGACAAAAATTGGAAAATTTTTAAGGGACTTTGAAAAAATTTCAACTGGAATTTTAGCCATTTTTTGACGTGAAATTGTAAACATGTGGACATGGATTTTGAAAATTCTAGAGAGAATTTTAAAAGCTTTAACAGAATTTCAACAATTTTGAGAGGGATTTGAAAAGTTTCAATGGGAATGGGAAGAATTGGGACAAAAATTGGAAAATTTTTAAGGGACTTTGAAAAAATTTCAACTGGAATTTTAGCCATTTTTTACGTGAAATTGTAAACATGTGGCCATGGATTTTGAAAATTCTAGAGAGAATTTTAAAAGCTTCAAGAGAATTTCAACAATTTTGAGAGGGATTTGAAAAGTTTCAATGGGAATGGGAAGAATTGGGACAAAAATTGGAAAATTTTTAAGGGACTTTGAAAAAATTTCAACTGGAATTTTAGCCATTTTTTTACGTGAAATTGTAAACATGTGGCCATGGATTTTGAAAATTCTAGAGAGAATTTTAAAAGCTTCAAGAGAATTTCAACAATTTTGAGAGGGATTTGAAAAGTTTCAATGGGAATGGGAAGAATTGGGACAAAAATTGGAAAATTTTTAAGGGACTTTGAAAAAATTTCAACTGGAATTTTAGCCATTTTTTGACGTGAAATTGTAAACATGTGGCCATGGATTTTGAAAATTCTAGAGAGAATTTTAAAAGCTTCAAGAGAATTTCAACAATTTTGAGAGGGATTTGAAAAGTTTCAATGGGAATGGGAAGAATTGGGACAAAAATTGGAAAATTTTTAAGGGACTTTGAAAAAATTTCAACTGGAATTTTAGCCATTTTTTGACGTGAAATTGTAAAAATGTGGACATGGATTTTGAAAATTCTAGAGAGAATTTTAAAAGCTTCAACAGAATTTCAACAATTTTGAGAGGGATTTGAAAAGTTTCAATGGGAATGGGAAGAATTGGGACAAAAATTGGAAAATTTTGAAGGGACTTTGAAAAAATTTCAACTGGAATTTTAGCCATTTTTTGACGTGAAATTGTAAACATGTGCCCATGGATTTTGAAAATTCTAGAGAGAATTTTAAAAGCTTCAACAGAATTTCAACAATTTTGAGAGGGATTTGAAAAGTTTCAATGGGAATGGGAAGAATTGGGACAAAAATTGGAAAATTTTTAAGGGACTTTGAAAAAATTTCAACTGGAATTTTAGCCATTTTTTGACGTGAAATTGTAAACATGTGGCCATGGATTTTGAAAATTCTAGAGAGAATTTTAAAAGCTTCAAGAGAATTTCAACAATTTTGAGAGGGATTTGAAAAGTTTCAATGGGAATGGGAAGAATTGGGACAAAAATTGGAAAATTTTGAAGGGACTTTGAAAAAATTTCAACTGGAATTTTAGCCATTTTTTGACGTGAAATTGTAAACATGTGCCCATGGATTTTGAAAATTCTAGAGAGAATTTTAAAAGCTTCAAGAGAATTTCAACAATTTTGAGAGGGATTTGAAAAGTTTCAATGGGAATGGGAAGAATTGGGACAAAAATTGGAAAATTTTTAAGGGACTTTGAAAAAATTTCAACTGGAATTTTAGCCATTTTTTTATGTGAAATTGTAAACATGTGGCCATGGATTTTGAAAATTCTAGAGAGAATTTTAAAAGCTTCAACAGAATTTCAACAATTTTGAGAGGGATTTGAAAAGTTTCAATGGGAATGGGAAGAATTGGGACAAAAATTGGAAATTTTTTAAGGGACTTTGAAAAAATTTCAGCTGGAATTTTAGCAATTTTTTTACATGAAATTGTAAACATGTGGACATGGATTTTGAAAATTCTAGAGAGAATTTTAAAAGCTTTAACAGAATTTCAACAATTTTGAGAGGGATTTGAAAAGTTTCAATGGGAATGGGAAGAATTGGGACAAAAATTGGAAAATTTTTAAGTAACTTTGAAAAAATTTCAACTGGAATTTTAGCCATTTTTTGACGTGAAATTGTAAACATGTGGCCATGGATTTTGAAAATTCTAGAGAGAATTTTAAAAGCTTCAAGAGAATTTCAACCATTTTGAGAGGGATTTGAAAAGTTTCAATGGGAATGGGAAGAATTGGGACAAAAATTGGAAAATTTTTAAGGGACTTTGAAAAAATTTCAACTGGAATTTTAGCCATTTTTTGACGTGAAATTGTAAACATGTGGACATGGATTTTGAAAATTCTAGAGAGAATTTTAAAAGCTTCAAGAGAATTTCAACAATTTTGAGAGGGATTTGAAAAGTTTCAATGGGAATGGGAAGAATTGGGACAAAAATCGGAAAATTTTTAAGGGACTTTGAAAAAATTTCAACTGGAATTTTAGCCATTTTTTTATGTGAAATTGTAAACATGTGGCCATGGATTTTGAAAATTCTAGAGAGAATTTTAAAAGCTTCAAGAGAATTTCAACAATTTTGAGAGGGATTTGAAAAGTTTCAATGGGAATGGGAAGAATTGGGACAAAAATTGGAAAATTTTTAAGGAACTTTGAAAAAATTTCAACTGGAATTTTAGCCATTTTTTGACGTGAAATTGTAAACATGTGGCCATGGATTTTGAAAATTCTAGAGAGAATTTTAAAAGCTTCAAGAGAATTTCAACAATTTTGAGAGGGATTTGAAAAGTTTCAATGGGAATGGGAAGAATTGGGACAAAAATTGGAAAATTTTTAAGGGACTTTGAAAAAATTTCAACTGGAATTTTAGCCATTTTTTGACGTGAAATTGTAAACATGTGGCCATGGATTTTGAAAATTCTAGAGAGAATTTTAAAAGCTTCAAGAGAATTTCAACAATTTTGAGAGGGATTTGAAAAGTTTCAATGGGAATGGGAAGAATTGGGACAAAAATTGGAAAATTTTTAAGGGACTTTGAAAAAATTTCAACTGGAATTTTAGCCATTTTTTGACGTGAAATTGTAAACATGTGCCCATGGATTTTGAAAATTCTAGAGAGAATTTTAAAAGCTTCAAGAGAATTTCAACAATTTTGAGAGGGATTTGAAAAGTTTCAATGGGAATGGGAAGAATTGGGACAAAAATTGGAAAATTTTTAAGGGACTTTGAAAAAATTTCAACTGGAATTTTAGCCATTTTTTGACGTGAAATTGTAAACATGTGGCCATGGATTTTGAAAATTCTAGAGAGAATTTTAAAAGCTTCAAGAGAATTTCAACAATTTTGAGAGGGATTTGAAAAGTTTCAATGGGAATGGGAAGAATTGGGACAAAAATTGGAAAATTTTTAAGGGACTTTGAAAAAATTTCAACTGGAATTTTAGCCATTTTTTTATGTGAAATTGTAAACATGTGGCCATGGATTTTGAAAATTCTAGAGAGAATTTTAAAAGCTTCAAGAGAATTTCAACAATTTTGAGAGGGATTTGAAAAGTTTCAATGGGAATGGGAAGAATTGGGACAAAAATTGGAAAATTTTTTAAGGGACTTTGAAAAAATTTCAGCTGGAATTTTAGCAATTATTTTACGTGAAATTGTAAACATGTGGACATGGATTTTGAAAATTCTAGAGAGAATTTTAAAAGCTTTAACAGAATTTCAACAATTTTGAGAGGGATTTGAAAAGTTTCAATGGGAATGGGAAGAATTGGGACAAAAATTGGAAAATTTTTAAGGGACTTTGAAAAAATTTCAACTGGAATTTTAGCCATTTTTTACGTGAAATTGTAAACATGTGGCCATGGATTTTGAAAATTCTAGAGAGAATTTTAAAAGCTTCAAGAGAATTTCAACAATTTTGAGAGGGATTTGAAAAGTTTCAATGGGAATGGGAAGAATTGGGACAAAAATTGGAAAATTTTTAAGGGACTTTGAAAAAATTTCAACTGGAATTTTAGCCATTTTTTGACGTGAAATTGTAAACATGTGGCCATGGATTTTGAAAATTCTAGAGAGAATTTTAAAAGCTTCAAGAGAATTTCAACAATTTTGAGAGGGATTTGAAAAGTTTCAATGGGAATGGGAAGAATTGGGACAAAAATTGGAAAATTTTTAAGGGACTTTGAAAAAATTTCAACTGGAATTTTAGCCATTTTTTTATGTGAAATTGTAAACATGTGGACATGGATTTTGAAAATTCTAGAGAGAATTTTAAAAGCTTCAACAGAATTTCAACAATTTTGAGAGGGATTTGAAAAGTTTCAATGGGAATGGGAAGAATTGGGACAAAAATTGGAAATTTTTTAAGGGACTTTGAAAAAATTTCAACTGGAATTTTAGCAATTATTTTACGTGAAATTGTAAACATGTGGACATGGATTTTGAAAATTCTAGAGAGAATTTTAAAAGCTTTAACAGAATTTCAAGAATTTTGAGAGGGATTTGAAAAGTTTCAATGGGAATGGGAAGAATTGGGACAAAAATTGGAAAATTTTTAAGGGACTTTGAAAAAATTTCAACTGGAATTTTAGCCATTTTTTACGTGAAATTGTAAACATGTGGCCATGGATTTTGAAAATTCTAGAGAGAATTTTAAAAGCTTCAAGAGAATTTCAACAATTTTGAGAGGGATTTGAAAAGTTTCAATGGGAATGGGAAGAATTGGGACAAAAATTGGAAAATTTTTAAGGGACTTTGAAAAAATTTCAACTGGAATTTTAGCCATTTTTTGACGTGAAATTGTAAACATGTGGACATGGATTTTGAAAATTCTAGAGAGAATTTTAAAAGCTTCAACAGAATTTCCACAATTTTGAGAGGGATTTGAAAAGTTTCAATGGGAATGGGAAGAATTGGGACAAAAATTGGAAAATTTTTCAGGGACTTTGAAAAAATTTCAACTGGAATTTTAGCCATTTTTTGACGTGAAATTGTAAACATGTGGACATGGATTTTGAAAATTCTAGAGAGAATTTTAAAAGCTTCAACAGAATTTCAACAATTTTGAGAGGGATTTGAAAAGTTTCAATGGGAATGGGAAGAATTGGGACAAAAATTGGAAAATTTTTAAGGGACTTTGAAAAAATTTCAACTGGAATTTTAGCCATTTTTTACGTGAAATTGTAAACATGTGGCCATGGATTTTGAAAATTCTAGAGAGAATTTTAAATGCTTCAACAGAATTTCAACAATTTTGAGAGGAATTTGAAAAGTTTCAATGGGAATGGGAAGAATTGGGACAAAAATTGGAAAATTTTTAAGGGACTTTGAAAAAATTTCAACTGGAATTTTAGCCATTTTTTGACGTGAAATTGTAAACATGTGGCCATGGATTTTGAAAATTCTAGAGAGAATTTTAAAAGCTTCAAGAGAATTTCAACAATTTTGAGAGGGATTTGAAAAGTTTCAATGGGAATGGGAAGAATTGGGACAAAAATTGGAAAATTTTTAAGGGACTTTGAAAAAATTTCAACTGGAATTTTAGCCATTTTTTGACGTGAAATTGTAAACATGTGGCCATGGATTTTGAAAATTCTAGAGAGAATTTTAAAAGCTTCAAGAGAATTTCAACCATTTTGAGAGGGATTTGAAAAGTTTCAATGGGAATGGGAAGAATTGGGACAAAAATTGGAAAATTTTTAAGGGACTTTGAAAAAATTTCAACTGGAATTTTAGCCATTTTTTGACGTGAAATTGTAAACATGTGGCCATGGATTTTGAAAATTCTAGAGAGAATTTTAAAAGCTTCAAGAGAATTTCAACAATTTTGAGAGGGATTTGAAAAGTTTCAATGGGAATGGGAAGAATTGGGACAAAAATTGGAAAATTTTTAAGGGACTTTGAAAAAATTTCAACTGGAATTTTAGCCATTTTTTGACGTGAAATTGTAAACATGTGGCCATGGATTTTGAAAATTCTAGAGAGAATTTTAAAAGCTTCAAGAGAATTTCAACAATTTTGAGAGGGATTTGAAAAGTTTCAATGGGAATGGGAAGAATTGGGACAAAAATTGGAAAATTTTTAAGGGACTTTGAAAAAATTTCAACTGGAATTTTAGCCATTTTTTTATGTGAAATTGTAAACATGTGGACATGGATTTTGAAAATTCTAGAGAGAATTTTAAAAGCTTCAACAGAATTTCCACAATTTTGAGAGGGATTTGAAAAGTTTCAATGGGAATGGGAAGAATTGGGACAAAAATTGGAAAATTTTTCAGGGACTTTGAAAAAATTTCAACTGGAATTTTAGCCATTTTTTGACGTGAAATTGTAAACATGTGCCCATGGATTTTGAAAATTCTAGAGAGAATTTTAAAAGCTTCAACAGAATTTCAACAATTTTGAGAGGGATTTGAAAAGTTTCAGTGGGAATGGGAAGAATTGGGACAAAAATTGGAAAATTTTTAAGGGACTTTGAAAACATTTCAACTGGAATTTTAGCCATTTTTTTATGTGAAATTGTAAACATGTGCCCATGGATTTTGAAAATTCTAGAGAGAATTTTAAAAGCTTCAACAGAATTTCAACAATTTTGAGAGGGATTTGAAAAGTTTCAATGGGAATGGGAAGAATTGGGACAAAAATTGGAAAATTTTTAAGGGACTTTGAAAAAATTTCAACTGGAATTTTAGCCATTTTTTGACGTGAAATTGTAAACATGTGGACATGGATTTTGAAAATTCTAGAGAGAATTTTAAAAGCTTCAACAGAATTTCAGCAATTTTGAGAGGGATTTGAAAAGTTTCAATGGGAATGGGAAGAATTGGGACAAAAATTGGAAAATTTTTAAGGGACTTTGAAAAAATTTCAACTGGAATTTTAGCCATTTTTTGACGTGAAATTGTAAACACGTGGACATGGATTTTGAAAATTCTAGAGAGAATTTTAAAAGCTTCAAGAGAATTTCAACAATTTTGAGAGGGATTTGAAAAGTTTCAATGGGAATGGGAAGAATTGGGACAAAAATTGGAAAATTTTTAAGGGACTTTGAAAAAATTTCAACTGGAATTTTAGCCATTTTTTGACGTGAAATTGTAAACATGTGGCCATGGATTTTGAAAATTCTAGAGAGAATTTTAAAAGCTTCAACAGAATTTCAACAATTTTGAGAGGGATTTGAAAAGTTTCAATGGGAATGGGAAGAATTGGGACAAAAATTGGAAAATTTTTAAGGGACTTTGAAAAAATTTCAACTGGAATTTTAGCCATTTTTTGACGTGAAATTGTAAACATGTGGACATGGATTTTGAAAATTCTAGAGAGAATTTTAAAAGCTTCAAGAGAATTTCAACAATTTTGAGAGGGATTTGAAAAGTTTCAATGGGAATGGGAAGAATTGGGACAAAAATTGGAAAATTTTTAAGGGACTTTGAAAAAATTTCAACTGGAATTTTAGCCATTTTTTGACGTGAAATTGTAAACATGTGGCCATGGATTTTGAAAATTCTAGAGAGAATTTTAAAAGCTTCAAGAGAATTTCAACAATTTTGAGAGGGATTTGAAAAGTTTCAATGGGAATGGGAAGAATTGGGACAAAAATTGGAAAATTTTGAAGGGACTTTGAAAAAATTTCAACTGGAATTTTAGCCATTTTTTGACGTGAAATTGTAAACATGTGCCCATGGATTTTGAAAATTCTAGAGAGAATTTTAAAAGCTTCAACAGAATTTCAACAATTTTGAGAGGGATTTGAAAAGTTTCAATGGGAATGGGAAGAATTGGGACAAAAATTGGAAATTTTTTAAGGGACTTTGAAAAAATTTCAACTGGAATTTTAGCCATTTTTTTATGTGAAATTGTAAACATGTGCCCATGGATTTTGAAAATTCTAGAGAGAATTTTAAAAGCTTCAACAGAATTTCAACAATTTTGAGAGGGATTTGAAAAGTTTCAATGGGAATGGGAAGAATTGGGACAAAAATTGGAAATTTTTTAAGGGACTTTGAAAAAATTTCAACTGGAATTTTAGCCATTTTTTTACGTGAAATTGTAAACATGTGCCCATGGATTTTGAAAATTCTAGAGAGAATTTTAAAAGCTTCAACAGAATTTCAACAATTTTGAGAGGGATTTGAAAAGTTTCAATGGGAATGGGAAGAATTGGGACAAAAATTGGAAAATTTTTAAGGGACTTTGAAAAAATTTCAACTGGAATTTTAGCCATTTTTTGACGTGAAATTGTAAACATGTGGCCATGGATTTTGAAAATTCTAGAGAGAATTTTAAAAGCTTCAAGAGAATTTCAACAATTTTGAGAGGGATTTGAAAAGTTTCAATGGGAATGGGAAGAATTGGGACAAAAATTGGAAAATTTTTCAGGGACTTTGAAAAAATTTCAACTGGAATTTTAGCCATTTTTTGACGTGAAATTGTAAACATGTGGCCATGGATTTTGAAAATTCTAGAGAGAATTTTAAAAGCTTCAAGAGAATTTCAACAATTTTGAGAGGGATTTGAAAAGTTTCAATGGGAATGGGAAGAATTGGGACAAAAATTGGAAAATTTTTAAGGGACTTTGAAAAAATTTCAACTGGAATTTTAGCCATTTTTTGACGTGAAATTGTAAACATGTGGCCATGGATTTTGAAAATTCTAGAGAGAATTTTAAAAGCTTCAACAGAATTTCAACAATTTTGAGAGGGATTTGAAAAGTTTCAATGGGAATGGGAAGAATTGGGACAAAAATTGGAAAATTTTTAAGGGACTTTGAAAAAATTTCAACTGGAATTTTAGCCATTTTTTGACGTGAAATTGTAAACATGTGGACATGGATTTTGAAAATTCTAGAGAGAATTTTAAAAGCTTCAAGAGAATTTCAACAATTTTGAGAGGGATTTGAAAAGTTTCAATGGGAATGGGAAGAATTGGGACAAAAATTGGAAAATTTTGAAGGGACTTTGAAAAAATTTCAACTGGAATTTTAGCCATTTTTTGACATGAAATTGTAAACATGTGCCCATGGATTTTGAAAATTCTAGAGAGAATTTTAAAAGCTTCAACAGAATTTCAACAATTTTGAGAGGGATTTGAAAAGTTTCAATGGGAATGGGAAGAATTGGGACAAAAATTGGAAATTTTTTAAGGGACTTTGAAAAAATTTCAACTGGAATTTTAGCCATTTTTTTATGTGAAATTGTAAACATGTGCCCATGGATTTTGAAAATTCTAGAGAGAATTTTAAAAGCTTCAACAGAATTTCAACAATTTTGAGAGGGATTTGAAAAGTTTCAATGGGAATGGGAAGAATTGGGACAAAAATTGGAAATTTTTTAAGGGACTTTGAAAAAATTTCAACTGGAATTTTAGCAATTTTTTTACGTGAAATTGTAAACATGTGGCCATGGATTTTGAAAATTCTAGAGAGAATTTTAAAAGCTTCAACAGAATTTCAACAATTTTGAGAGGGATTTGAAAAGTTTCAATGGGAATGGGAAGAATTGGGACAAAAATTGGAAAACTTTTAAGGGACTTTGAAAAAATTTCAACTGGAATTTTAGCCATTTTTTTATGTGAAATTGTAAACATGTGGACATGGATTTTGAAAATTCTAGAGAGAATTTTAAAAGCTTCAACAGAATTTCTACAATTTTGAGAGGGATTTGAAAAGTTTCAATGGGAATGGGAAGAATTGGGACAAAAATTGGAAAATTTTTAAGGGACTTTGAAAAAATTTCAACTGGAATTTTAGCCATTTTTTGACGTGAAATTGTAAACATGTGGCCATGGATTTTGAAAATTCTAGAGAGAATTTTAAAAGCTTCAAGAGAATTTCAACAATTTTGAGAGGGATTTGAAAAGTTTCAATGGGAATGGGAAGAATTGGGACAAAAATTGGAAAATTTTTAAGGGACTTTGAAAAAATTTCAACTGGAATTTTAGCCATTTTTTGACGTGAAATTGTAAACATGTGGCCATGGATTTTGAAAATTCTAGAGAGAATTTTAAAAGCTTCAAGAGAATTTCAACCATTTTGAGAGGGATTTGAAAAGTTTCAATGGGAATGGGAAGAATTGGGACAAAAATTGGAAAATTTTTAAGGGACTTTGAAAAAATTTCAACTGGAATTTTAGCCATTTTTTGACGTGAAATTGTAAACATGTGGCCATGGATTTTGAAAATTCTAGAGAGAATTTTAAAAGCTTCAAGAGAATTTCAACAATTTTGAGAGGGATTTGAAAAGTTTCAATGGGAATGGGAAGAATTGGGACAAAAATTGGAAAATTTTTAAGGGACTTTGAAAAAATTTCAACTGGAATTTTAGCCATTTTTTTATGTGAAATTGTAAACATGTGGCCATGGATTTTGAAAATTCTAGAGAGAATTTTAAAAGCTTCAAGAGAATTTCAACAATTTTGAGAGGGATTTGAAAAGTTTCAATGGGAATGGGAAGAATTGGGACAAAAATTGGAAAATTTTTAAGGGACTTTGAAAAAATTTCAACTGGAATTTTAGCCATTTTTTTATGTGAAATTGTAAACATGTGGACATGGATTTTGAAAATTCTAGAGAGAATTTTAAAAGCTTCAACAGAATTTCCACAATTTTGAGAGGGATTTGAAAAGTTTCAATGGGAATGGGAAGAATTGGGACAAAAATTGGAAAATTTTTCAGGGACTTTGAAAAAATTTCAACTGGAATTTTAGCCATTTTTTGACGTGAAATTGTAAACATGTGCCCATGGATTTTGAAAATTCTAGAGAGAATTTTAAAAGCTTCAACAGAATTTCAACAATTTTGAGAGGGATTTGAAAAGTTTCAGTGGGAATGGGAAGAATTGGGACAAAAATTGGAAAATTTTTAAGGGACTTTGAAAACATTTCAACTGGAATTTTAGCCATTTTTTTATGTGAAATTGTAAACATGTGCCCATGGATTTTGAAAATTCTAGAGAGAATTTTAAAAGCTTCAAGAGAATTTCAACAATTTTGAGAGGGATTTGAAAAGTTTCAATGGGAATGGGAAGAATTGGGACAAAAATTGGAAAATTTTTAAGGGACTTTGAAAAAATTTCAACTGGAATTTTAGCCATTTTTTGACGTGAAATTGTAAACATGTGGACATGGATTTTGAAAATTCTAGAGAGAATTTTAAAAGCTTCAACAGAATTTCAGCAATTTTGAGAGGGATTTGAAAAGTTTCAATGGGAATGGGAAGAATTGGGACAAAAATTGGAAAATTTTTAAGGGACTTTGAAAAAATTTCAACTGGAATTTTAGCCATTTTTTGACGTGAAATTGTAAACACGTGGACATGGATTTTGAAAATTCTAGAGAGAATTTTAAAAGCTTCAAGAGAATTTCAACAATTTTGAGAGGGATTTGAAAAGTTTCAATGGGAATGGGAAGAATTGGGACAAAAATTGGAAAATTTTTCAGGGACTTTGAAAAAATTTCAACTGGAATTTTAGCCATTTTTTGACGTGAAATTGTAAACATGTGGCCATGGATTTTGAAAATTCTAGAGAGAATTTTAAAAGCTTCAAGAGAATTTCAACAATTTTGAGAGGGATTTGAAAAGTTTCAATGGGAATGGGAAGAATTGGGACAAAAATTGGAAAATTTTTAAGGGACTTTGAAAAAATTTCAACTGGAATTTTAGCCATTTTTTGACGTGAAATTGTAAACATGTGGACATGGATTTTGAAAATTCTAGAGAGAATTTTAAAAGCTTCAAGAGAATTTCAACAATTTGGAGAGGGATTTGAAAAGTTTCAATGGGAATGGGAAGAATTGGGACAAAAATTGGAAAATTTTTAAGGGACTTTGAAAAAATTTCAACTGGAATTTTAGCCATTTTTTGACGTGAAATTGTAAACATGTGGCCATGGATTTTGAAAATTCTAGAGAGAATTTTAAAAGCTTCAAGAGAATTTCAACAATTTTGAGAGGGATTTGAAAAGTTTCAATGGGAATGGGAAGAATTGGGACAAAAATTGGAAATTTTTTAAGGGACTTTGAAAAAATTTCAACTGGAATTTTAGCCATTTTTTTATGTGAAATTGTAAACATGTGCCCATGGATTTTGAAAATTCTAGAGAGAATTTTAAAAGCTTCAACAGAATTTCAACAATTTTGAGAGGGATTTGAAAAGTTTCAATGGGAATGGGAAGAATTGGGACAAAAATTGGAAATTTTTTAAGGGACTTTGAAAAAATTTCAACTGGAATTTTAGCCATTTTTTTACGTGAAATTGTAAACATGTGCCCATGGATTTTGAAAATTCTAGAGAGAATTTTAAAAGCTTCAACAGAATTTCAACAATTTTGAGAGGGATTTGAAAAGTTTCAATGGGAATGGGAAGAATTGGGACAAAAATTGGAAAATTTTTAAGGGACTTTGAAAAAATTTCAACTGGAATTTTAGCCATTTTTTGACGTGAAATTGTAAACATGTGGCCATGGATTTTGAAAATTCTAGAGAGAATTTTAAAAGCTTCAAGAGAATTTCAACAATTTTGAGAGGGATTTGAAAAGTTTCAATGGGAATGGGAAGAATTGGGACAAAAATTGGAAAATTTTGAAGGGACTTTGAAAAAATTTCAACTGGAATTTTAGCCATTTTTTGACGTGAAATTGTAAACATGTGGCCATGGATTTTGAAAATTCTAGAGAGAATTTTAAAAGCTTCAACAGAATTTCAACAATTTTGAGAGGGATTTGAAAAGTTTCAATGGGAATGGGAAGAATTGGGACAAAAATTGGAAAATTTTTAAGGGACTTTGAAAAAATTTCAACTGGAATTTTAGCCATTTTTTGACGTGAAATTGTAAACATGTGGCCATGGATTTTGAAAATTCTAGAGAGAATTTTAAAAGCTTCAACAGAATTTCAACAATTTTGAGAGGGATTTGAAAAGTTTCAATGGGAATGGGAAGAATTGGGACAAAAATTGGAAAATTTTTAAGGGACTTTGAAAAAATTTCAACTGGAATTTTAGCCATTTTTTGACGTGAAATTGTAAACATGTGGACATGGATTTTGAAAATTCTAGAGAGAATTTTAAAAGCTTCAAGAGAATTTCAACAATTTTGAGAGGGATTTGAAAAGTTTCAATGGGAATGGGAAGAATTGGGACAAAAATTGGAAAATTTTGAAGGGACTTTGAAAAAATTTCAACTGGAATTTTAGCCATTTTTTGACATGAAATTGTAAACATGTGCCCATGGATTTTGAAAATTCTAGAGAGAATTTTAAAAGCTTCAACAGAATTTCAACAATTTTGAGAGGGATTTGAAAAGTTTCAATGGGAATGGGAAGAATTGGGACAAAAATTGGAAATTTTTTAAGGGACTTTGAAAAAATTTCAACTGGAATTTTAGCCATTTTTTTATGTGAAATTGTAAACATGTGCCCATGGATTTTGAAAATTCTAGAGAGAATTTTAAAAGCTTCAACAGAATTTCAACAATTTTGAGAGGGATTTGAAAAGTTTCAATGGGAATGGGAAGAATTGGGACAAAAATTGGAAATTTTTTAAGGGACTTTGAAAAAATTTCAACTGGAATTTTAGCAATTTTTTTACGTGAAATTGTAAACATGTGGCCATGGATTTTGAAAATTCTAGAGAGAATTTTAAAAGCTTCAACAGAATTTCAACAATTTTGAGAGGGATTTGAAAAGTTTCAATGGGAATGGGAAGAATTGGGACAAAAATTGGAAAATTTTTAAGGGACTTTGAAAAAATTTCAACTGGAATTTTAGCCATTTTTTGACGTGAAATTGTAAACATGTGCCCATGGATTTTGAAAATTCTAGAGAGAATTTTAAAAGCTTCAACAGAATTTCAACAATTTTGAGAGGGATTTGAAAAGTTTCAATGGGAATGGGAAGAATTGGGACAAAAATTGGAAAATTTTTAAGGGACTTTGAAAAAATTTCAACTGGAATTTTAGCCATTTTTTGACGTGAAATTGTAAACATGTGGACATGGATTTTGAAAATTCTAGAGAGAATTTTAAAAGCTTCAAGAGAATTTCAACAATTTTGAGAGGGATTTGAAAAGTTTCAATGGGAATGGGAAGAATTGGGACAAAAATTGGAAAATTTTTAAGGGACTTTGAAAAAATTTCAACTGGAATTTTAGCCATTTTTTGACATGAAATTGTAAACATGTGGCCATGGATTTTGAAAATTCTAGAGAGAATTTTAAAAGCTTCAAGAGAATTTCAACAATTTTGAGAGGGATTTGAAAAGTTTCAATGGGAATGGGAAGAATTGGGACAAAAATTGGAAAATTTTTAAGGGACTTTGAAAAAATTTCAACTGGAATTTTAGCCATTTTTTTATGTGAAATTGTAAACATGTGCCCATGGATTTTGAAAATTCTAGAGAGAATTTTAAAAGCTTCAACAGAATTTCAACAATTTTGAGAGGGATTTGAAAAGTTTCAATGGGAATGGGAAGAATTGGGACAAAAATTGGAAAATTTTGAAGGGACTTTGAAAAAATTTCAACTGGAATTTTAGCCATTTTTTACGTGAAATTGTAAACATGTGCCCATGGATTTTGAAAATTCTAGAGAGAATTTTAAAAGCTTCAACAGAATTTCAACAATTTTGAGAGGGATTTGAAAAGTTTCAATGGGAATGGGAAGAATTGGGACAAAAATTGGAAAACTTTTAAGGGACTTTGAAAAAATTTCAACTGGAATTTTAGCCATTTTTTTATGTGAAATTGTAAACATGTGGACATGGATTTTGAAAATTCTAGAGAGAATTTTAAAAGCTTCAAGAGGATTTCAACAATTTTGAGAGGGATTTGAAAAGTTTCAATGGGAATGGGAAGAATTGGGACAAAAATTGGAAAACTTTTAAGGGACTTGGAAAAAATTTCAACTGGAATTTTAGCCATTTTTTGACGTGAAATTGTAAACATGTGGACATGGATTTTGAAAATTCTAGAGAGAATTTTAAAAGCTTCAAGAGAATTTCAACAATTTTGAGAGGGATTTGAAAAGTTTCAATGGGAATGGGAAGAATTGGGACAAAAATTGGAAATTTTTTAAGGGACTTTGAAAAAATTTCAGCTGGAATTTTAGCCATTTTTTACGTGAAATTGTAAACATGTGGCCATGGATTTTGAAAATTCTAGAGAGAATTTTAAAAGCTTCAACAGAATTTCAACAATTTTGAGAGGGATTTGAAAAGTTTCAATGGGAATGGGAAGAATTGGGACAAAAATTGGAAAATTTTTAAGGGACTTTGAAAAAATTTCAACTGGAATTTTAGCCATTTTTTGACGTGAAATTGTAAACATGTGCCCATGGATTTTGAAAATTCTAGAGAGAATTTTAAAAGCTTCAACAGAATTTCAACAATTTTGAGAGGGATTTGAAAAGTTTCAATGGGAATGGGAAGAATTGGGACAAAAATTGGAAAATTTTTAAGGGACTTTGAAAAAATTTCAACTGGAATTTTAGCCATTTTTTGACGTGAAATTGTAAACATGTGCCCATGGATTTTGAAAATTCTAGAGAGAATTTTAAAAGCTTCAACAGAATTTCAACAATTTTGAGAGGGATTTGAAAAGTTTCAATGGGAATGGGAAGAATTGGGACAAAAATTGGAAAACTTTTAAGGGACTTTGAAAAAATTTCAACTGGAATTTTAGCCATTTTTTTATGTGAAATTGTAAACATGTGGACATGGATTTTGAAAATTCTAGAGAGAATTTTAAAAGCTTCAACAGAATTTCAACAATTTTGAGAGGGATTTGAAAAGTTTCAATGGGAATGGGAAGAATTGGGACAAAAATTGGAAAATTTTTAAGGGACTTTGAAAAAATTTCAACTGGAATTTTAGCCATTTTTTGACGTGAAATTGTAAACATGTGGACATGGATTTTGAAAATTCTAGAGAGAATTTTAAAAGCTTCAACAGAATTTCAACAATTTTGAGAGGGATTTGAAAAGTTTCAATGGGAATGGGAAGAATTGGGACAAAAATTGGAAATTTTTTAAGGGACTTTGAAAAAATTTCAGCTGGAATTTTAGCCATTTTTTACGTGAAATTGTAAACATGTGGCCATGGATTTTGAAAATTCTAGAGAGAATTTTAAAAGCTTCAACAGAATTTCAACAATTTGGAGAGGGATTTGAAAAGTTTCAATGGGAATGGGAAGAATTGGGACAAAAATTGGAAAATTTTTAAGGGACTTTGAAAAAATTTCAACTGGAATTTTAGCCATTTTTTGACGTGAAATTGTAAACATGTGCCCATGGATTTTGAAAATTCTAGAGAGAATTTTAAAAGCTTCAACAGAATTTCAACAATTTTGAGAGGGATTTGAAAAGTTTCAATGGGAATGGGAAGAATTGGGACAAAAATTGGAAAATTTTTAAGGGACTTTGAAAACATTTCAACTGGAATTTTAGCCATTTTTTGACGTGAAATTGTAAACATGTGGACATGGATTTTGAAAATTCTAGAGAGAATTTTAAAAGCTTCAAGAGAATTTCAACAATTTTGAGAGGGATTTGAAAAGTTTCAATGGGAATGGGAAGAATTGGGACAAAAATTGGAAAATTTTGAAGGGACTTTGAAAAAATTTCAACTGGAATTTTAGCCATTTTTTGACATGAAATTGTAAACATGTGCCCATGGATTTTGAAAATTCTAGAGAGAATTTTAAAAGCTTCAACAGAATTTCAACAATTTTGAGAGGGATTTGAAAAGTTTCAATGGGAATGGGAAGAATTGGGACAAAAATTGGAAAATTTTTAAGGGACTTTGAAAAAATTTCAGCTGGAATTTTAGCCATTTTTTGACGTGAAATTGTAAACATGTGCCCATGGATTTTGAAAATTCTAGAGAGAATTTTAAAAGCTTCAAGAGAATTTCAACAATTTTGAGAGGGATTTGAAAAGTTTCAATGGGAATGGGAAGAATTGGGACAAAAATTGGAAAATTTTGAAGGGACTTTGAAAAAATTTCAACTGGAATTTTAGCCATTTTTTGACGTGAAATTGTAAACATGTGGACATGGATTTTGAAAATTCTAGAGAGAATTTTAAAAGCTTCAACAGAATTTCAACAATTTTGAGAGGGATTTGAAAAGTTTCAATGGGAATGGGAAGAATTGGGACAAAAATTGGAAATTTTTTAAGGGACTTTGAAAAAATTTCAGCTGGAATTTTAGCAATTTTTTGACGTGAAATTGTAAACATGTGGACATGGATTTTGAAAATTCTAGAGAGAATTTTAAAAGCTTCAACAGAATTTCAACAATTTTGAGAGGGATTTGAAAAGTTTCAATGGGAATGGGAAGAATTGGGACAAAAATTGGAAAATTTTGAAGGGACTTTGAAAAAATTTCAACTGGAATTTTAGCCATTTTTTGACATGAAATTGTAAACATGTGCCCATGGATTTTGAAAATTCTAGAGAGAATTTTAAAAGCTTCAACAGAATTTCAACAATTTTGAGAGGGATTTGAAAAGTTTCAATGGGAATGGGAAGAATTGGGACAAAAATTGGAAATTTTTTAAGGGACTTTGAAAAAATTTCAACTGGAATTTTAGCCATTTTTTTATGTGAAATTGTAAACATGTGCCCATGGATTTTGAAAATTCTAGAGAGAATTTTAAAAGCTTCAACAGAATTTCAACAATTTTGAGAGGGATTTGAAAAGTTTCAATGGGAATGGGAAGAATTGGGACAAAAATTGGAAAACTTTTAAGGGACTTTGAAAAAATTTCAACTGGAATTTTAGCCATTTTTTTATGTGAAATTGTAAACATGTGTCCATGGATTTTGAAAATTCTAGAGAGAATTTTAAAAGCTTCAACAGAATTTCAACAATTTTGAGAGGGATTTGAAAAGTTTCAATGGGAATGGGAAGAATTGGGACAAAAATTGGAAATTTTTTAAGGGACTTTGAAAAAATTTCAGCTGGAATTTTAGCAATTTTTTTACGTGAAATTGTAAACATGTGGCCATGGATTTTGAAAATTCTAGAGAGAATTTTAAAAGCTTCAAGAGAATTTCAACAATTTTGAGAGGGATTTGAAAAGTTTCAATGGGAATGGGAAGAATTGGGACAAAAATTGGAAAATTTTTAAGGGACTTTGAAAAAATTTCAACTGGAATTTTAGCCATTTTTTGACGTGAAATTGTAAACATGTGGACATGGATTTTGAAAATTCTAGAGAGAATTTTAAAAGCTTCAAGAGAATTTCAACAATTTTGAGAGGGATTTGAAAAGTTTCAATGGGAATGGGAAGAATTGGGACAAAAATTGGAAAATTTTTAAGGGACTTGGAAAAAATTTCAACTGGAATTTTAGCCATTTTTTGACGTGAAATTGTAAACATGTGGAAGTGGATTTTGAAAATTCTAGAGAGAATTTTAAAAGCTTCAAGAGAATTTCAACAATGTTGAGAGGGATTTGAAAAGTTTCAATGGGAATGGGAAGAATTGGGACAAAAATTGGAAAATTTTTAAGGGACTTTGAAAAAATTTCAACTGGAATTTTAGCCATTTTTTGACGTGAAATTGTAAACATGTGGACATGGATTTTGAAAATTCTAGAGAGAATTTTAAAAGCTTCAAGAGAATTTCAACCATTTTGAGAGGGATTTGAAAAGTTTCAATGGGAATGGGAAGAATTGGGACAAAAATTGGAAAATTTTTAAGGGACTTTGAAAAAATTTCAACTGGAATTTTAGTCATTTTTTGACGTGAAATTGTAAACATGTGGAAGTGGATTTTGAAAATTCTAGAGAGAATTTTAAAAGCTTCAAGAGAATTTCAACAATTTTGAGAGGGATTTGAAAAGTTTCAATGGGAATGGGAAGAATTGGGACAAAAATTGGAAAATTTTTAAGGGACTTTGAAAAAATTTCAACTGGAATTTTAGCCATTTTTTGACGTGAAATTGTAAACATGTGGCCATGGATTTTGAAAATTCTAGAGAGAATTTTAAAAGCTTCAACAGAATTTCAACAATTTTGAGAGGGATTTGAAAAGTTTCAATGGGAATGGGAAGAATTGGGACAAAAATTGGAAAATTTTTCAGGGACTTTGAAAAAATTTCAACTGGAATTTTAGCCATTTTTTGACGTGAAATTGTAAACATGTGGACATGGATTTTGAAAATTCTAGAGAGAATTTTAAAAGCTTCAACAGAATTTCAACAATTTTGAGAGGGATTTGAAAAGTTTCAATGGGAATGGGAAGAATTGGGACAAAAATTGGAAATTTTTTAAGGGACTTTGAAAAAATTTCAGCTGGAATTTTAGCAATTTTTTTACGTGAAATTGTAAACATGTGGACATGGATTTTGAAAATTCTAGAGAGAATTTTAAAAGCTTCAAGAGAATTTCAACAATTTTGAGAGGGATTTGAAAAGTTTCAATGGGAATGGGAAGAATTGGGACAAAAATTGGAAAATTTTGAAGGGACTTTGAAAAAATTTCAACTGGAATTTTAGCCATTTTTTTATGTGAAATTGTAAACATGTGCCCATGGATTTTGAAAATTCTAGAGAGAATTTTAAAAGCTTCAACAGAATTTCAACAATTTTGAGAGGGATTTGAAAAGTTTCAATGGGAATGGGAAGAATTGGGACAAAAATTGGAAAATTTTGAAGGGACTTTGAAAAAATTTCAACTGGAATTTTAGCCATTTTTTGACATGAAATTGTAAACATGTGCCCATGGATTTTGAAAATTCTAGAGAGAATTTTAAAAGCTTCAACAGAATTTCAACAATTTTGAGAGGGATTTGAAAAGTTTCAATGGGAATGGGAAGAATTGGGACAAAAATTGGAAAATTTTTAAGGGACTTTGAAAAAATTTCAACTGGAATTTTAGCCATTTTTTGACGTGAAATTGTAAACATGTGGACATGGATTTTGAAAATTCTAGAGAGAATTTTAAAAGCTTCAACAGAATTTCAACAATTTTGAGAGGGATTTGAAAAGTTTCAATGGGAATGGGAAGAATTGGGACAAAAATTGGAAATTTTTTAAGGGACTTTGAAAAAATTTCAGCTGGAATTTTAGCAATTTTTTTACGTGAAATTGTAAACATGTGGCCATGGATTTTGAAAATTCTAGAGAGAATTTTAAAAGCTTCAAGAGAATTTCAACAATTTTGAGAGGGATTTGAAAAGTTTCAATGGGAATGGGAAGAATTGGGACAAAAATTGGAAAATTTTGAAGGGACTTTGAAAAAATTTCAACTGGAATTTTAGCCATTTTTTGACGTGAAATTGTAAACATGTGGACATGGATTTTGAAAATTCTAGAGAGAATTTTAAAAGCTTCAAGAGAATTTCAACAATGTTGAGAGGGATTTGAAAAGTTTCAATGGGAATGGGAAGAATTGGGACAAAAATTGGAAAATTTTGAAGGGACTTGGAAAAAATTTCAACTGGAATTTTAGCCATTTTTTGACGTGAAATTGTAAACATGTGGAAGTGGATTTTGAAAATTCTAGAGAGAATTTTAAAAGCTTCAAGAGAATTTCAACAATGTTGAGAGGGATTTGAAAAGTTTCAATGGGAATGGGAAGAATTGGGACAAAAATTGGAAAATTTTTAAGGGACTTTGAAAAAATTTCAACTGGAATTTTAGCCATTTTTTGACGTGAAATTGTAAACATGTGGACATGGATTTTGAAAATTCTAGAGAGAATTTTAAAAGCTTCAAGAGAATTTCAACAATGTTGAGAGGGATTTGAAAAGTTTCAATGGGAATGGGAAGAATTGGGACAAAAATTGGAAAATTTTGAAGGGACTTGGAAAAAATTTCAACTGGAATTTTAGCCATTTTTTGACGTGAAATTGTAAACATGTGGAAGTGGATTTTGAAAATTCTAGAGAGAATTTTAAAAGCTTCAAGAGAATTTCAACAATGTTGAGAGGGATTTGAAAAGTTTCAATGGGAATGGGAAGAATTGGGACAAAAATTGGAAAATTTTTAAGGGACTTTAAAAAAATTTCAACTGGAATTTTAGCCATTTTTTGACGTGAAATTGTAAACATGTGGACATGGATTTTGAAAATTCTAGAGAGAATTTTAAAAGCTTCAAGAGAATTTCAACCATTTTGAGAGGGATTTGAAAAGTTTCAATGGGAATGGGAAGAATTGGGACAAAAATTGGAAAATTTTTAAGGGACTTTGAAAAAATTTCAACTGGAATTTTAGTCATTTTTTGACGTGAAATTGTAAACATGTGGAAGTGGATTTTGAAAATTCTAGAGAGAATTTTAAAAGCTTCAAGAGAATTTCAACAATTTTGAGAGGGATTTGAAAAGTTTCAATGGGAATGGGAAGAATTGGGACAAAAATTGGAAAATTTTGAAGGGACTTTGAAAAAATTTCAACTGGAATTTTAGCCATTTTTTGACGTGAAATTGTAAACATGTGGCCATGGATTTTGAAAATTCTAGAGAGAATTTTAAAAGCTTCAACAGAATTTCAACAATTTTGAGAGGGATTTGAAAAGTTTCAATGGGAATGGGAAGAATTGGGACAAAAATTGGAAAATTTTTCAGGGACTTTGAAAAAATTTCAACTGGAATTTTAGCCATTTTTTGACGTGAAATTGTAAACATGTGGACATGGATTTTGAAAATTCTAGAGAGAATTTTAAAAGCTTCAACAGAATTTCAACAATTTTGAGAGGGATTTGAAAAGTTTCAATGGGAATGGGAAGAATTGGGACAAAAATTGGAAATTTTTTAAGGGACTTTGAAAAAATTTCAGCTGGAATTTTAGCAATTTTTTTACGTGAAATTGTAAACATGTGGACATGGATTTTGAAAATTCTAGAGAGAATTTTAAAAGCTTCAAGAGAATTTCAACAATTTTGAGAGGGATTTGAAAAGTTTCAATGGGAATGGGAAGAATTGGGACAAAAATTGGAAAATTTTGAAGGGACTTTGAAAAAATTTCAACTGGAATTTTAGCCATTTTTTTATGTGAAATTGTAAACATGTGCCCATGGATTTTGAAAATTCTAGAGAGAATTTTAAAAGCTTCAAGAGAATTTCAACAATTTTGAGAGGGATTTGAAAAGTTTCAATGGGAATGGGAAGAATTGGGACAAAAATTGGAAAATTTTGAAGGGACTTTGAAAAAATTTCAACTGGAATTTTAGCCATTTTTTGACATGAAATTGTAAACATGTGCCCATGGATTTTGAAAATTCTAGAGAGAATTTTAAAAGCTTCAACAGAATTTCAACAATTTTGAGAGGGATTTGAAAAGTTTCAATGGGAATGGGAAGAATTGGGACAAAAATTGGAAAATTTTTAAGGGACTTTGAAAAAATTTCAACTGGAATTTTAGCCATTTTTTGACGTGAAATTGTAAACATGTGGACATGGATTTTGAAAATTCTAGAGAGAATTTTAAAAGCTTCAACAGAATTTCAACAATTTTGAGAGGGATTTGAAAAGTTTCAATGGGAATGGGAAGAATTGGGACAAAAATTGGAAATTTTTTAAGGGACTTTGAAAAAATTTCAGCTGGAATTTTAGCAATTTTTTTACGTGAAATTGTAAACATGTGGACATG
Source organism: Streptopelia decaocto (assembly GCF_964273445.1). Lineage (NCBI taxonomy): Eukaryota > Metazoa > Chordata > Aves > Columbiformes > Columbidae > Streptopelia > Streptopelia decaocto. Next base: position 39,398 of record NW_028115416.1, on the reverse strand, counting down.
GATTTTGAAAATTCTAGAGAGAATTTTAAAAGCTTCAACAGAATTTCAACAATTTTGAGAGGGATTTGAAAAGTTTCAATGGGAATGGGAAGAATTGGGACAAAAATTGGAAAATTTTTAAGGGACTTTGAAAAAATTTCAACTGGAATTTTAGCCATTTTTTGACGTGAAATTGTAAACATGTGGCCATGGATTTTGAAAATTCTAGAGAGAATTTTAAAAGCTTCAACAGAATTTCAACAATTTTGAGAGGGATTTGAAAAGTTTCAATGGGAATGGGAAGAATTGGGACAAAAATTGGAAAATTTTGAAGGGACTTTGAAAAAATTTCAACTGGAATTTTAGCCATTTTTTGACATGAAATTGTAAACATGTGCCCATGGATTTTGAAAATTCTAGAGAGAATTTTAAAAGCTTCAAGAGAATTTCAACAATTTTGAGAGGGATTTGAAAAGTTTCAATGGGAATGGGAAGAATTGGGACAAAAATTGGAAATTTTTTAAGGGACTTTGAAAAAATTTCAACTGGAATTTTAGCCATTTTTTAATGTGAAATTGTAAACATGTGCCCATGGATTTTGAAAATTCTAGAGAGAATTTTAAAAGCTTCAACAGAATTTCAACAATTTTGAGAGGGATTTGAAAAGTTTCAATGGGAATGGGAAGAATTGGGACAAAAATTGGAAATTTTTTAAGGGACTTTGAAAAAATTTCAGCTGGAATTTTAGCCATTTTTTGACGTGAAATTGTAAACATGTGGCCATGGATTTTGAAAATTCTAGAGAGAATTTTAAAAGCTTCAAGAGAATTTCAACAATTTTGAGAGGGATTTGAAAAGTTTCAATGGGAATGGGAAGAATTGGGACAAAAATTGGAAAATTTTTAAGGGACTTTGAAAAAATTTCAACTGGAATTTTAGCCATTTTTTACGTGAAATTGTAAACATGTGGCCATGGATTTTGAAAATTCTAGAGAGAATTTTAAAAGCTTCAACAGAATTTCTACAATTTTGAGAGGGATTTGAAAAGTTTCAATGGGAATGGGAAGAATTGGGACAAAAATTGGAAATTTTTTAAGGGACTTTGAAAAAATTTCAACTGGAATTTTAGCCATTTTTTAATGTGAAATTGTAAACATGTGCCCATGGATTTTGAAAATTCTAGAGAGAATTTTAAAAGCTTCAACAGAATTTCAACAATTTTGAGAGGGATTTGAAAAGTTTCAATGGAATGGGAAGAATTGGGACAAAAATTGGAAAATTTTTAAGGGACTTTGAAAAAATTTCAGCTGGAATTTTAGCCAGTTTTTGACGTGAAATTGTAAACATGTGCCCATGGATTTTGAAAATTCTAGAGAGAATTTTAAAAGCTTCAACAGGATTTCAACAATTTTGAGAGGGATTTGAAAAGTTTCAATGGGAATGGGAAGAATTGGGACAAAAATTGGAAAATTTTTAAGGGACTTTGAAAAAATTTCAACTGGAATTTTAGCCATTTTTTTACGTGAAATTGTAAACATGTGGCCATGCATTTTGAAAATTCTAGAGAGAATTTTAAAAGCTTCAAGAGAATTTCAACAATTTTGAGAGGGATTTGAAAAGTTTCAATGGGAATGGGAAGAATTGGGACAAAAATTGGAAAATTTTGAAGGGACTTTGAAAAAATTTCAACTGGAATTTTAGCCATTTTTTGACGTGAAATTGTAAACATGTGGACATGGATTTTGAAAATTCTAGAGAGAATTTTAAAAGCTTCAAGAGAATTTCAACAATGTTGAGAGGGATTTGAAAAGTTTCAATGGGAATGGGAAGAATTGGGACAAAAATTGGAAAATTTTGAAGGGACTTGGAAAAATTTCAACTGGAATTTTAGCCATTTTTTGACGTGAAATTGTAAACATGTGGAAGTGGATTTTGAAAATTCTAGAGAGAATTTTAAAAGCTTCAAGAGAATTTCAACAATGTTGAGAGGGATTTGAAAAGTTTCAATGGGAATGGGAAGAATTGGGACAAAAATTGGAAAATTTTTAAGGGACTTTGAAAAAATTTCAACTGGAATTTTAGCCATTTTTTGACGTGAAATTGTAAACATGTGGACATGGATTTTGAAAATTCTAGAGAGAATTTTAAAAGATTCAAGAGAATTTCAGCAATTTTGAGAGGGATTTGAAAAGTTTCAATGGGAATGGGAAGAATTGGGACAAAATTGGAAAATTTTGAAGGGACTTTGAAAAAATTTCAACTGGAATTTTAGCCATTTTTTGACTTGAAATTGTAAACATGTGGACATGGATTTTGAAAATTCTAGAGAGAATTTTAAAAGCTTCAAGAGAATTTCAACAATGTTGAGAGGGATTTGAAAAGTTTCAATGGGAATGGGAAGAATTGGGACAAAAATTGGAAAATTTTGAAGGGACTTGGAAAAAATTTCAACTGGAATTTTAGCCATTTTTTGACGTGAAATTGTAAACATGTGGAAGTGGATTTTGAAAATTCTAGAGAGAATTTTAAAAGCTTCAAGAGAATTTCAACAATGTTGAGAGGGATTTGAAAAGTTTCAATGGGAATGGGAAGAATTGGGACAAAAATTGGAAAATTTTTAAGGGACTTTGAAAAAATTTCAACTGGAATTTTAGCCATTTTTTGACGTGAAATTGTAAACATGTGGACATGGATTTTGAAAATTCTAGAGAGAATTTTAAAAGCTTCAAGAGAATTTCAACCATTTTGAGAGGGATGTGAAAGTTTCAATGGGAATGGGAAGAATTGGGACAAAAATTGGAAAATTTTTAAGGGACTTTGAAAAAATTTCAACTGGAATTTTAGTCATTTTTTGACGTGAAATTGTAGACATGTGGAAGTGGATTTTGAAAATTCTAGAGAGAATTTTAAAAGCTTCAGAGAATTTCAACAATTTTGAGAGGGATTTGAAAAGTTTCAATGGGAATGGGAAGAATTGGGACAAAAATTGGAAAATTTTGAAGGGACTTTGAAAAAATTTCAACTGGAATTTTAGCCATTTTTTGACGTGAAATTGTAAACATGTGGCCATGGATTTTGAAAATTCTAGAGAGAATTTTAAAAGCTTCAACAGAATTTCAACAATTTTGAGAGGGATTTGAAAAGTTTCAATGGGAATGGGAAGAATTGGGACAAAAATTGGAAAATTTTGAAGGGACTTTGAAAAAATTTCAACTGGAATTTTAGCCATTTTTTGACGTGAAATTGTAAACATGTGGACATGGATTTTGAAAATTCTAGAGAGAATTTTAAAAGCTTCAACAGAATTTCAACAATTTTGAGAGGGATTTGAAAAGTTTCAATGGGAATGGGAAGAATTGGGACAAAAATTGGAAATTTTTTAAGGGACTTTGAAAAAATTTCAGCTGGAATTTTAGCAATTTTTTTACGTGAAATTGTAAACATGTGGACATGGATTTTGAAAATTCTAGAGAGAATTTTAAAAGCTTCAAGAGAATTTCAACAATTTTGAGAGGGATTTGAAAAGTTTCAATGGGAATGGGAAGAATTGGGACAAAAATTGGAAAATTTTGAAGGGACTTTGAAAAAATTTCAACTGGAATTTTAGCCATTTTTTATGTGAAATTGTAAACATGTGCCCATGGATTTTGAAAATTCTAGAGAGAATTTTAAAAGCTTCAACAGAATTTCAACAATTTTGAGAGGGATTTGAAAAGTTTCAATGGGAATGGGAAGAATTGGGACAAAAATTGGAAAATTTTGAAGGGACTTTGAAAAATTTCAACTGGAATTTTAGCCATTTTTTGACATGAAATTGTAAACATGTGCCCATGGATTTTGAAAATTCTAGAGAGAATTTTAAAAGCTTCAACAGAATTTCAACAATTTTGAGAGGGATTTGAAAAGTTTCAATGGGAATGGGAAGAATTGGGACAAAAATTGGAAAATTTTGAAGGGACTTTGAAAAAATTTCAACTGGAATTTTAGCCATTTTTTGACGTGAAATTGTAAACATGTGGACATGGATTTTGAAAATTCTAGAGAGAATTTTAAAAGCTTCAACAGAATTTCAACAATTTTGAGAGGGATTTGAAAAGTTTCAATGGGAATGGGAAGAATTGGGACAAAAATTGGAAAATTTTTAAGGGACTTTGAAAAAATTTCAGCTGGAATTTTAGCAATTTTTTTACGTGAAATTGTAAACATGTGGACATGGATTTTGAAAATTCTAGAGAGAATTTTAAAAGCTTCAACAGAATTTCAACAATTTTGGAGAGGGATTTGAAAAGTTTCAATGGGAATGGGAAGAATTGGGACAAAAATTGGAAAATTTTTAAGGGACTTTGAAAAAATTTCAACTGGAATTTTAGCCATTTTTTGACGTGAAATTGTAAACATGTGGCCATGGATTTTGAAAATTCTAGAGAGAATTTTAAAAGCTTCAACAGAATTTCAACAATTTTGAGAGGGATTTGAAAAGTTTCAATGGGAATGGGAAGAATTGGGACAAAAATTGGAAAATTTTGAAGGGACTTTGAAAAAATTTCAACTGGAATTTTAGCCATTTTTTGACATGAAATTGTAAACATGTGGAAGTGGATTTTGAAAATTCTAGAGAGAATTTTAAAAGCTTCAAGAGAATTTCAACAATTTTGAGAGGGATTTGAAAAGTTTCAATGGGAATGGGAAGAATTGGGACAAAAATTGGAAAATTTTTAAGGGACTTTGAAAAAATTTCAAACTGGAATTTTAGCCATTTTTTAATGTGAAATTGTAAACATGTGCCCATGGATTTTGAAAATTCTAGAGAGAATTTTAAAAGCTTCAACAGAATTTCAACAATTTTGAGAGGGATTTGAAAAGTTTCAATGGGAATGGGAAGAATTGGGACAAAAATTGGAAAACTTTTAAGGGACTTTGAAAAAATTTCAACTGGAATTTTAGCCATTTTTTTATGTGAAATTGTAAACATGTGGCCATGGATTTTGAAAATTCTAGAGAGAATTTTAAAAGCTTCAACAGAATTTCAACAATTTTGAGAGGGATTTGAAAAGTTTCAATGGGAATGGGAAGAATTGGGACAAAAATTGGAAATTTTTTAAGGGACTTTGAAAAAATTTCAGCTGGAATTTTAGCCATTTTTTGACGTGAAATTGTAAACATGTGCCCATGGATTTTGAAAATTCTAGAGAGAATTTTAAAAGCTTCAACAGAATTTCAACAATTTTGAGAGGGATTTGAAAAGTTTCAATGGGAATGGGAAGAATTGGGACAAAAATTGGAAAATTTTTAAGGGACTTTGAAAAAATTTCAACTGGAATTTTAGCCATTTTTTGACGTGAAATTGTAAACATGTGGCCATGCATTTTGAAAATTCTAGAGAGAATTTTAAAAGCTTCAAGAGAATTTCAACAATTTTGAGAGGGATTTGAAAAGTTTCAATGGGAATGGGAAGAATTGGGACAAAAATTGGAAAATTTTGAAGGGACTTTGAAAAATTTCAACTGGAATTTTAGCAATTTTTTTACGTGAAATTGTAAACATGTGGACATGGATTTTGAAAATTCTAGAGAGAATTTTAAAAGCTTCAACAGAATTTCAACAATTTTGAGAGGGATTTGAAAAGTTTCAATGGGAATGGGAAGAATTGGGACAAAAATTGGAAATTTTTTAAGGGACTTTGAAAAAATTTCAGCTGGAATTTTAGCAATTTTTTTTACGTGAAATTGTAAACATGTGGACATGGATTTTGAAAATTCTAGAGAGAATTTTAAAAGCTTCAACAGAATTTCAACAATTTTGAGAGGGATTTGAAAAGTTTTCAATGGGAATGGGAAGAATTGGGACAAAAATTGGAAAATTTTGAAGGGACTTTGAAAAAATTTCAACTGGAATTTTAGCCATTTTTTTATGTGAAATTGTAAACATGTGCCCATGGATTTTGAAAATTCTAGAGAGAATTTTAAAAGCTTCAAGAGAATTTCAACAATTTTGAGAGGGATTTGAAAAGTTTCAATGGGAATGGGAAGAATTGGGACAAAAATTGGAAAATTTTTAAGGGACTTTGAAAAAATTTCAACTGGAATTTTAGCCATTTTTTTATGTGAAATTGTAAACATGTGGCCATGGATTTTGAAAATTCTAGAGAGAATTTTAAAGCTTCAAGAGAATTTCAACAATTTGAGAGGGATTTGAAAAGTTTCAATGGGAATGGGAAGAATTGGGACAAAAATTGGAAAATTTTTAAGGGACTTTGAAAAAATTTCAACTGGAATTTTAGCCATTTTTTGACGTGAAATTGTAAACATGTGGCCATGGATTTTGAAAATTCTAGAGAGAATTTTAAAAGCTTCAAGAGAATTTCAACAATTTTGAGAGGGATTTGAAAAGTTTCAATGGGAATGGGAAGAATTGGGACAAAAATTGGAAAATTTTTAAGGGACTTTGAAAAAATTTCAACTGGAATTTTAGCCATTTTTTACGTGAAATTGTAAACATGTGGCCATGGATTTTGAAAATTCTAGAGAGAATTTTAAAAGCTTCAACAGAATTTCAACAATTTTGAGAGGGATTTGAAAAGTTTCAATGGGAATGGGAAGAATTGGGACAAAAATTGGAAAATTTTTAAGGGACTTTGAAAAAATTTCAACTGGAATTTTAGCCATTTTTTGACGTGAAATTGTAAACATGTGGCCATGCATTTTGAAAATTCTAGAGAGAATTTTAAAAGCTTCAAGAGAATTTCAACAATTTTGAGAGGGATTTGAAAAGTTTCAATGGGAATGGGAAGAATTGGGACAAAAATTGGAAAATTTTTAAGGGACTTTGAAAAAATTTCAACTGGAATTTTAGCCACTTTTTTATGTGAAATTGTAAACATGTGCCCATGGATTTTGAAAATTCTAGAGAGAATTTTAAAAGCTTCAACAGAATTTCTACAATTTTGAGAGGGATTGAAAAGTTTCAATGGGAATGGGAAGAATTGGGACAAAATTGGAAAATTTTTAAGGGACTTTGAAAAAATTTCAACTGGAATTTTAGCCATTTTTTGACGTGAAATTGTAAACATGTGGACATGGATTTTGAAAATTCTAGAGAGAATTTTAAAAGCTTCAACAGAATTTCAACAATTTTGAGAGGGATTTGAAAAGTTTCAATGGGAATGGGAAGAATTGGGACAAAAATTGGAAAATTTTTAAGGGACTTTGAAAAAATTTCAACTGGAATTTTAGCCATTTTTTTATGTGAAATTGTAAACATGTGGACATGGATTTTGAAAATTCTAGAGAGAATTTTAAAAGCTTCAAGAGAATTTCAACAATTTTGAGAGGGATTTGAAAAGTTTCAATGGGAATGGGAAGAATTGGGACAAAAATTGGAAAATTTTTAAGGGACTTTGAAAAAATTTCAGCTGGAATTTTAGCAATTTTTTTACGTGAAATTGTAAACATGTGGACATGGATTTTGAAAATTCTAGAGAGAATTTTAAAAGCTTCAAGAGAATTTCAACAATTTTGAGAGGGATTTGAAAAGTTTCAATGGGAATGGGAAGAATTGGGACAAAAATTGGAAAATTTTTAAGGGACTTTGAAAAAATTTCAACTGGAATTTTAGCCATTTTTTACGTGAAATTGTAAACATGTGGCCATGGATTTTGAAAATTCTAGAGAGAATTTTAAAAGCTTCAACAGAATTTCAACAATTTTGAGAGGGATTTGAAAAGTTTCAATGGGAATGGGAAGAATTGGGACAAAAATTGGAAAATTTTGAAGGGACTTTGAAAAAATTTCAACTGGAATTTTAGCCATTTTTTGACATGAAATTGTAAACATGTGCCCATGGATTTTGAAAATTCTAGAGAGAATTTTAAAAGCTTCAACAGAATTTCAACAATTTTGAGAGGGATTTGAAAAGTTTCAATGGGAATGGGAAGAATTGGGACAAAAATTGGAAATTTTTTAAGGGACTTTGAAAAAATTTCCACTGGAATTTTAGCCATTTTTTTATGTGAAATTGTAAACATGTGCCCATGGATTTTGAAAATTCTAGAGAGAATTTTAAAAGCTTCAACAGAATTTCAACAATTTTGAGAGGGATTTGAAAAGTTTCAATGGGAATGGGAAGAATTGGGACAAAAATTGGAAATTTTTTAAGGGACTTTGAAAAAATTTCAACTGGAATTTTAGCCATTTTTTTACGTGAAATTGTAAACATGTGCCCATGGATTTTGAAAATTCTAGAGAGAATTTTAAAAGCTTCAACAGAATTTCAACAATTTTGAGAGGGATTTGAAAAGTTTCAATGGGAATGGGAAGAATTGGGACAAAAATTGGAAAATTTTTAAGGGACTTTGAAAAAATTTCAACTGGAATTTTAGCCATTTTTTGACGTGAAATTGTAAACATGTGGACATGGATTTTGAAAATTCTAGAGAGAATTTTAAAAGCTTCAACAGAATTTCAACAATTTTGAGAGGGATTTGAAAAGTTTCAATGGGAATGGGAAGAATTGGGACAAAAATTGGAAATTTTTTAAGGGACTTTGAAAAAATTTCAGCTGGAATTTTAGCCATTTTTTTACGTGAAATTGTAAACATGTGGCCATGGATTTTGAAAATTCTAGAGAGAATTTTAAAAGCTTCAAGAGAATTTCAACAATTTTGAGAGGGATTTGAAAAGTTTCAATGGGAATGGGAAGAATTGGGACAAAAATTGGAAAATTTTTAAGGGACTTTGAAAAAATTTCAACTGGAATTTTAGCCATTTTTTACGTGAAATTGTAAACATGTGGCCATGGATTTTGAAAATTCTAGAGAGAATTTTAAAAGCTTCAACAGAATTTCTACAATTTTGAGAGGGATTTGAAAAGTTTCAATGGGAATGGGAAGAATTGGGACAAAAATTGGAAATTTTTTAAGGGACTTTGAAAAAATTTCAGCTGGAATTTTAGCCATTTTTTGACGTGAAATTGTAAACATGTGCCCATGGATTTTGAAAATTCTAGAGAGAATTTTAAAAGCTTCAAGAGAATTTCAACAATTTTGAGAGGGATTTGAAAAGTTTCAATGGGAATGGGAAGAATTGGGACAAAAATTGGAAAATTTTGAAGGGACTTTGAAAAAATTTCAACTGGAATTTTAGCCATTTTTTGACGTGAAATTGTAAACATGTGGCCATGCATTTTGAAAATTCTAGAGAGAATTTTAAAAGCTTCAAGAGAATTTCAACAATTTTGAGAGGGATTTGAAAAGTTTCAATGGGAATGGGAATAATTGGGACAAAAATTGGAAAATTTTTAAGGGACTTTGAAAAAATTTCAACTGGAATTTTAGCCATTTTTTTATGTGAAATTGTAAACATGTGCCCATGGATTTTGAAAATTCTAGAGAGAATTTTAAAAGCTTCAACAGAATTTCAACAATTTTGAGAGGGATTTGAAAAGTTTCAATGGGAATGGGAAGAATTGGGACAAAAATTGGAAAATTTTTAAGGGACTTTGAAAAAATTTCAACTGGAATTTTAGCCATTTTTTGACGTGAAATTGTAAACATGTGGCCATGGATTTTGAAAATTCTAGAGAGAATTTTAAAAGCTTCAACAGAATTTCAACAATTTTGAGAGGGATTTGAAAAGTTTCAATGGGAATGGGAAGAATTGGGACAAAAATTGGAAAATTTTTAAGGGACTTTGAAAAAATTTCAACTGGAATTTTAACCATTTTTTGACGTGAAATTGTAAACATGTGCCCATGGATTTTGAAAATTCTAGAGAGAATTTTAAAAGCTTCAACAGAATTTCAACAATTTTGAGAGGGATTTGAAAAGTTTCAATGGGAATGGGAAGAATTGGGACAAAAATTGGAAAACTTTTAAGGGACTTTGAAAAAATTTCAACTGGAATTTTAGCCATTTTTTTATGTGAAATTGTAAACATGTGGACATGGATTTTGAAAATTCTAGAGAGAATTTTAAAAGCTTCAACAGAATTTCAACAATTTTGAGAGGGATTTGAAAAGTTTCAATGGGAATGGGAAGAATTGGGACAAAAATTGGAAAATTTTGAAGGGACTTTGAAAAAATTTCAACTGGAATTTTAGCCATTTTTTGACGTGAAATTGTAAACATGTGGCCATGGATTTTGAAAATTCTAGAGAGAATTTTAAAAGATTCAACAGAATTTCAACAATTTTGAGAGGGATTTGAAAAGTTTCAATGGGAATGGGAAGAATTGGGACAAAAATTGGAAAATTTTTAAGGGACTTTGAAAAAATTTCAACTGGAATTTTAGCCATTTTTTGACGTGAAATTGTAAACATGTGCCCATGGATTTTGAAAATTCTAGAGAGAATTTTAAAAGCTTCAACAGAATTTCAACAATTTTGAGAGGGATTTGAAAAGTTTCAATGGGAATGGGAAGAATTGGGACAAAAATTGGAAAACTTTTAAGGGACTTTGAAAAAATTTCAACTGGAATTTTAGCCATTTTTTGACGTGAAATTGTAAACATGTGGACATGGATTTTGAAAATTCTAGAGAGAATTTTAAAAGCTTCAACAGAATTTCAACAATTTTGAGAGGGATTTGAAAAGTTTCAATGGGAATGGGAAGAATTGGGACAAAAATTGGAAAATTTTTAAGGGACTTTGAAAAAATTTCAACTGGAATTTTAGCCATTTTTTGACGTGAAATTGTAAACATGTGGCCATGGATTTTGAAAATTCTAGAGAGAATTTTAAAAGCTTCAACAGAATTTCAACAATTTTGAGAGGGATTTGAAAAGTTTCAATGGGAATGGGAAGAATTGGGACAAAAATTGGAAATTTTTTAAGGGACTTCGAAAAAATTTCAGCTGGAATTTTAGCAATTTTTTTACGTGAAATTGTAAACATGTGGACATGGATTTTGAAAATTCTAGAGAGAATTTTAAAAGCTTTAACAGAATTTCAACAATTTTGAGAGGGATTTGAAAAGTTTCAATGGGAATGGGAAGAATTGGGACAAAAATTGGAAAATTTTTAAGGGACTTTGAAAAAATTTCAACTGGAATTTTAGCCATTTTTTTACGTGAAATTGTAAACATGTGGCCATGGATTTTGAAAATTCTAGAGAGAATTTTAAAAGATTCAACAGAATTTCAACAATTTTGAGAGGGATTTGAAAAGTTTCAATGGGAATGGGAAGAATTGGGACAAAAATTGGAAAATTTTTAAGGGACTTTGAAAAAATTTCAACTGGAATTTTAGCCATTTTTTTACGTGAAATTGTAAACATGTGGCCATGGATTTTGAAAATTCTAGAGAGAATTTTAAAAGCTTCAACAGAATTTCAACAATTTTGAGAGGGATTTGAAAAGTTTCAATGGGAATGGGAAGAATTGGGACAAAAATTGGAAATTTTTTAAGGGACTTTGAAAAAATTTCAGCTGGAATTTTAGCAATTTTTTTACGTGAAATTGTAAACATGTGGACATGGATTTTGAAAATTCTAGGGAGAATTTTAAAAGCTTCAAGAGAATTTCAACAATTTAGAGAGGGATTTGAAAAGTTTCAATGGGAATGGGAAGAATTGGGACAAAAATTGGAAAATTTTTCAGGGACTTTGAAAAAATTTCAACTGGAATTTTAGCCATTTTTTGACGTGAAATTGTAAACATGTGGACATGGATTTTGAAAATTCTAGAGAGAATTTTAAAAGCTTCAAGAGAATTTCAACAATTTTGAGAGGGATTTGAAAAGTTTCAATGGGAATGGGAAGAATTGGGACAAAAATTGGAAAATTTTTAAGGGACTTTGAAAAAATTTCAACTGGAATTTTAGCCATTTTTTGACGTGAAATTGTAAACATGTGGCCATGGATTTTGAAAATTCTAGAGAGAATTTTAAAAGCTTCAACAGAATTTCAACAATTTTGAGAGGGATTTGAAAAGTTTCAATGGGAATGGGAAGAATTGGGACAAAAATTGGAAAATTTTAAAGGGACTTTGAAAAAATTTCAACTGGAATTTTAGCCATTTTTTGACGTGAAATTGTAAACATGTGCCCATGGATTTTGAAAATTCTAGAGAGAATTTTAAAAGCTTCAACAGAATTTCAACAATTTTGAGAGGGATTTGAAAAGTTTCAATGGGAATGGGAAGAATGGGACAAAAATTGGAAAATTTTTAAGGGACTTTGAAAAAATTTCAACTGGAATTTTAGCCATTTTTTACGTGAAATTGTAAACATGTGGCCATGGATTTTGAAAATTCTAGAGAGAATTTTAAAAGCTTCAACAGAATTTCTACAATTTTGAGAGGGATTTGAAAAGTTTCAATGGGAATGGGAAGAATTGGGACAAAAATTGGAAATTTTTTAAGGGACTTTGAAAAAATTTCAGCTGGAATTTTAGCCATTTTTTTACGTGAAATTGTAAACATGTGGCCATGGATTTTGAAAATTCTAGAGAGAATTTTAAAAGCTTCAACAGAATTTCAACAATTTTGAGAGGGATTTGAAAAGTTTCAATGGGAATGGGAAGAATTGGGACAAAAATTGGAAAATTTTTAAGGGACTTTGAAAAAATTTCAACTGGAATTTTAGCCATTTTTTGACGTGAAATTGTAAACATGTGGCCATGCATTTTGAAAATTCTAGAGAGAATTTTAAAAGCTTCAAGAGAATTTCAACAATTTTGAGAGGGATTTGAAAAGTTTCAATGGGAATGGGAAGAATTGGGACAAAAATTGGAAAATTTTTAAGGGACTTTGAAAAAATTTCAACTGGAATTTTAGCCACTTTTTTATGTGAAATTGTAAACATGTGCCCATGGATTTTGAAAATTCTAGAGAGAATTTTAAAAGCTTCAAGAGAATTTCAACAATTTTGAGAGGGATTGAAAAGTTTCAATGGGAATGGGAAGAATTGGGACAAAAATTGGAAAATTTTTAAGGGACTTTGAAAAAATTTCAACTGGAATTTTAGCCATTTTTGGACGTGAAATTGTAAACATGTGCCCATGGATTTTGAAAATTCTAGAGAGAATTTTAAAAGCTTCAACAGAATTTCAACAATTTTGAGAGGGATTTGAAAAGTTTCAATGGGAATGGGAAGAATTGGGACAAAAATTGGAAAATTTTTAAGGGACTTTGAAAAAATTTCAACTGGAATTTTAGCCATTTTTTTATGTGAAATTGTAAACATGTGGACATGGATTTTGAAAATTCTAGAGAGAATTTTAAAAGCTTCAAGAGAATTTCAACAATTTTGAGAGGGATTTGAAAAGTTTCAATGGGAATGGGAAGAATTGGGACAAAAATTGGAAAATTTTTAAGGGACTTTGAAAAAATTTCAACTGGAATTTTAGGCCATTTTTTGACGTGAAATTGTAAACATGTGGCCATGGATTTTGAAAATTCTAGAGAGAATTTTAAAAGCTTCAACAGAATTTCAACAATTTTGAGAGGGATTTGAAAAGTTTCAATGGGAATGGGAAGAATTGGGACAAAAATTGGAAAATTTTGAAGGGACTTTGAAAAAATTTCAACTGGAATTTTAGCCATTTTTTGACGTGAAATTGTAAACATGTGGCCATGGATTTTGAAAATTCTAGAGAGAATTTTAAAGAGCTTCAACAGAATTTCAACAATTTTGAGAGGGATTTGAAAAGTTTCAATGGGAATGGGAAGAATTGGGACAAAAATTGGAAAATTTTTAAGGGACTTTGAAAAAATTTCAGCTGGAATTTTAGCCATTTTTTGACGTGAAATTGTAAACATGTGGACATGGATTTTGAAAATTCTAGAGAGAATTTTAAAAGCTTCAAGAGAATTTCAACAATTTTGAGAGGGATTTGAAAAGTTTCAATGGGAATGGGAAGAATTGGGACAAAAATTGGAAAATTTTTAAGGGACTTTGAAAAAATTTCAACTGGAATTTTAGCCATTTTTTGACGTGAAATTGTAAACATGTGGCCATGGATTTGAAAATTCTAGAGAGAATTTTAAAAGCTTCAACAGAATTTCAACAATTTTGAGAGGGATTTGAAAAGTTTCAATGGGAATGGGAAGAATTGGGACAAAAATTGGAAAATTTTGAAGGGACTTTGAAAAAATTTCAACTGGAATTTTAGCCATTTTTTGACATGAAATTGTAAACATGTGCCCATGGATTTTGAAAATTCTAGAGAGAATTTTAAAAGCTTCAACAGAATTTCAACAATTTTGAGAGGGATTTGAAAAGTTTCAATGGGAATGGGAAGAATTGGGACAAAAATTGGAAATTTTTTAAGGGACTTTGAAAAAATTTCAACTGGAATTTTAGCCATTTTTTTATGTGAAATTGTAAACATGTGCCCATGGATTTTGAAAATTCTAGAGAGAATTTTAAAAGCTTCAACAGAATTTCAACAATTTTGAGAGGGATTTGAAAAGTTTCAATGGGAATGGGAAGAATTGGGACAAAAATTGGAAATTTTTTAAGGGACTTTGAAAAAATTTCAACTGGAATTTTAGCCATTTTTTTACGTGAAATTGTAAACATGTGCCCATGGATTTTGAAAATTCTAGAGAGAATTTTAAAAGCTTCAACAGAATTTCAACAATTTTGAGAGGGATTTGAAAAGTTTCAATGGGAATGGGAAGAATTGGGACAAAAATTGGAAAATTTTTAAGGGACTTTGAAAAAATTTCAACTGGAATTTTAGCCATTTTTTGACGTGAAATTGTAAACATGTGGACATGGATTTTGAAAATTCTAGAGAGAATTTTAAAAGCTTCAACAGAATTTCAACAATTTTGAGAGGGATTTGAAAAGTTTCAATGGGAATGGGAAGAATTGGGACAAAAATTGGAAATTTTTTAAGGGACTTTGAAAAAATTTCAGCTGGAATTTTAGCCATTTTTTTACGTGAAATTGTAAACATGTGGCCATGGATTTTGAAAATTCTAGAGAGAATTTTAAAAGCTTCAAGAGAATTTCAACAATTTTGAGAGGGATTTGAAAAGTTTCAATGGGAATGGGAAGAATTGGGACAAAAATTGGAAAATTTTTAAGGGACTTTGAAAAAATTTCAACTGGAATTTTAGCCATTTTTTACGTGAAATTGTAAACATGTGGACATGGATTTTGAAAATTCTAGAGAGAATTTTAAAAGCTTCAACAGAATTTCTACAATTTTGAGAGGGATTTGAAAAGTTTCAATGGGAATGGGAAGAATTGGGACAAAAATTGGAAATTTTTTAAGGGACTTTGAAAAAATTTCAGCTGGAATTTTAGCCATTTTTTGACGTGAAATTGTAAACATGTGCCCATGGATTTTGAAAATTCTAGAGAGAATTTTAAAAGCTTCAACAGAATTTCAACAATTTTGAGAGGGATTTGAAAAGTTTCAATGGGAATGGGAAGAATTGGGACAAAAATTGGAAAATTTTTAAGGGACTTTGAAAAAATTTCAACTGGAATTTTAGCCATTTTTTGACGTGAAATTGTAAACATGTGGCCATGCATTTTGAAAATTCTAGAGAGAATTTTAAAAGCTTCAAGAGAATTTCAACAATTTTGAGAGGGATTTGAAAAGTTTCAATGGGAATGGGAAGAATTGGGACAAAAATTGGAAAATTTTTAAGGGACTTTGAAAAAATTTCAACTGGAATTTTAGCCATTTTTTTATGTGAAATTGTAAACATGTGCCCATGGATTTTGAAAATTCTAGAGAGAATTTTAAAAGCTTCAACAGAATTTCAACAATTTTGAGAGGGATTTGAAAAGTTTCAATGGGAATGGGAAGAATTGGGACAAAAATTGGAAAATTTTTAAGGGACTTTGAAAAAATTTCAACTGGAATTTTAGCCATTTTTTGACGTGAAATTGTAAACATGTGGCCATGGATTTTGAAAATTCTAGAGAGAATTTTAAAAGCTTCAAGAGAATTTCAACAATTTTGAGAGGGATTTGAAAAGTTTCAATGGGAATGGGAAGAATTGGGACAAAAATTGGAAAATTTTTAAGGGACTTTGAAAAAATTTCAACTGGAATTTTAGCCATTTTTTTATGTGAAATTGTAAACATGTGCCCATGGATTTTGAAAATTCTAGAGAGAATTTTAAAAGCTTCAACAGAATTTCAACAATTTTGAGAGGGATTTGAAAAGTTTCAATGGGAATGGGAAGAATTGGGACAAAAATTGGAAAATTTTGAAGGGACTTTGAAAAAATTTCAACTGGAATTTTAGCCATTTTTTGACGTGAAATTGTAAACATGTGGCCATGGATTTTGAAAATTCTAGAGAGAATTTTAAAAGCTTCAACAGAATTTCAACAATTTTGAGAGGGATTTGAAAAGTTTCAATGGGAATGGGAAGAATTGGGACAAAAATTGGAAAATTTTTAAGGGACTTTGAAAAAATTTCAACTGGAATTTTAGCCATTTTTTGACGTGAAATTGTAAACATGTGCCCATGGATTTTGAAAATTCTAGAGAGAATTTTAAAAGCTTCAACAGAATTTCAACAATTTTGAGAGGGATTTGAAAAGTTTCAATGGGAATGGGAAGAATTGGGACAAAAATTGGAAAACTTTTAAGGGACTTTGAAAAAATTTCAACTGGAATTTTAGCCATTTTTTTATGTGAAATTGTAAACATGTGGACATGGATTTTGAAAATTCTAGAGAGAATTTTAAAAGCTTCAACAGAATTTCAACAATTTTGAGAGGGATTTGAAAAGTTTCAATGGGAATGGGAAGAATTGGGACAAAAATTGGAAAATTTTGAAGGGACTTTGAAAAAATTTCAACTGGAATTTTAGCCATTTTTTGACGTGAAATTGTAAACATGTGGCCATGGATTTTGAAAATTCTAGAGAGAATTTTAAAAGCTTCAAGAGAATTTCAACAATTTTGAGAGGGATTTGAAAAGTTTCAATGGGAATGGGAAGAATTGGGACAAAAATTGGAAAATTTTTAAGGGACTTTGAAAAAATTTCAACTGGAATTTTAGCCATTTTTTGACGTGAAATTGTAAACATGTGCCCATGGATTTTGAAAATTCTAGAGAGAATTTTAAAAGCTTCAACAGAATTTCAACAATTTTGAGAGGGATTTGAAAAGTTTCAATGGGAATGGGAAGAATTGGGACAAAAATTGGAAAACTTTTAAGGGACTTTGAAAAAATTTCAACTGGAATTTTAGCCATTTTTTGACGTGAAATTGTAAACATGTGGACATGGATTTTGAAAATTCTAGAGAGAATTTTAAAAGCTTCAACAGAATTTCAACAATTTTGAGAGGGATTTGAAAAGTTTCAATGGGAATGGGAAGAATTGGGACAAAAATTGGAAAATTTTGAAGGGACTTTGAAAAAATTTCAACTGGAATTTTAGCCATTTTTTGACGTGAAATTGTAAACATGTGGACATGGATTTTGAAAATTCTAGAGAGAATTTTAAAAGCTTCAACAGAATTTCAACAATTTTGAGAGGGATTTGAAAAGTTTCAATGGGAATGGGAAGAATTGGGACAAAAATTGGAAATTTTTTAAGGGACTTCGAAAAAATTTCAGCTGGAATTTTAGCAATTTTTTTACGTGAAATTGTAAACATGTGGACATGGATTTTGAAAATTCTAGAGAGAATTTTAAAAGCTTTAACAGAATTTCAACAATTTTGAGAGGGATTTGAAAAGTTTCAATGGGAATGGGAAGAATTGGGACAAAAATTGGAAAATTTTTAAGGGACTTTGAAAAAATTTCAACTGGAATTTTAGCCATTTTTTTACGTGAAATTGTAAACATGTGGCCATGGATTTTGAAAATTCTAGAGAGAATTTTAAAAGCTTCAACAGAATTTCAACAATTTTGAGAGGGATTTGAAAAGTTTCAATGGGAATGGGAAGAATTGGGACAAAAATTGGAAATTTTTTAAGGGACTTTGAAAAAATTTCAGCTGGAATTTTAGCAATTTTTTTACGTGAAATTGTAAACATGTGCCCATGGATTTTGAAAATTCTAGAGAGAATTTTAAAAGCTTCAACAGAATTTCAACAATTTTGAGAGGGATTTGAAAAGTTTCAATGGGAATGGGAAGAATTGGGACAAAAATTGGAAAACTTTTAAGGGACTTTGAAAAAATTTCAACTGGAATTTTAGCCATTTTTTTATGTGAAATTGTAAACATGTGGACATGGATTTTGAAAATTCTAGAGAGAATTTTAAAAGCTTCAACAGAATTTCAACAATTTTGAGAGGGATTTGAAAAGTTTCAATGGGAATGGGAAGAATTGGGACAAAAATTGGAAAATTTTGAAGGGACTTTGAAAAAATTTCAACTGGAATTTTAGCCATTTTTTGACGTGAAATTGTAAACATGTGGCCATGGATTTTGAAAATTCTAGAGAGAATTTTAAAAGCTTCAAGAGAATTTCAACAATTTTGAGAGGGATTTGAAAAGTTTCAATGGGAATGGGAAGAATTGGGACAAAAATTGGAAAATTTTAAGGGACTTTGAAAAAATTTCAACTGGAATTTTAGCCATTTTTTGACGTGAAATTGTAAACATGTGCCCATGGATTTTGAAAATTCTAGAGAGAATTTTAAAAGCTTCAAGAGAATTTCAACAATTTTGAGAGGGATTTGAAAAGTTTCAATGGGAATGGGAAGAATTGGGACAAAAATTGGAAAACTTTTAAGGGACTTTGAAAAAATTTCAACTGGAATTTTAGCCATTTTTTGACGTGAAATTGTAAACATGTGGACATGGATTTTGAAAATTCTAGAGAGAATTTTAAAAGCTTCAACAGAATTTCAACAATTTTGAGAGGGATTTGAAAAGTTTCAATGGGAATGGGAAGAATTGGGACAAAAATTGGAAAATTTTTAAGGGACTTTGAAAAAATTTCAACTGGAATTTTAGCCATTTTTTGACGTGAAATTGTAAACATGTGGACATGGATTTTGAAAATTCTAGAGAGAATTTTAAAAGCTTCAACAGAATTTCAACAATTTTGAGAGGGATTTGAAAAGTTTCAATGGGAATGGGAAGAATTGGGACAAAAATTGGAAATTTTTTAAGGGACTTCGAAAAAATTTCAGCTGGAATTTTAGCAATTTTTTTACGTGAAATTGTAAACATGTGGACATGGATTTTGAAAATTCTAGAGAGAATTTTAAAAGCTTTAACAGAATTTCAACAATTTTGAGAGGGATTTGAAAAGTTTCAATGGGAATGGGAAGAATTGGGACAAAAATTGGAAAATTTTTAAGGGACTTTGAAAAAATTTCAACTGGAATTTTAGCCATTTTTTTACGTGAAATTGTAAACATGTGGCCATGGATTTTGAAAATTCTAGAGAGAATTTTAAAAGATTCAACAGAATTTCAACAATTTTGAGAGGGATTTGAAAAGTTTCAATGGGAATGGGAAGAATTGGGACAAAAATTGGAAAATTTTTAAGGGACTTTGAAAAAATTTCAACTGGAATTTTAGCCATTTTTTTACGTGAAATTGTAAACATGTGGCCATGGATTTTGAAAATTCTAGAGAGAATTTTAAAAGCTTCAACAGAATTTCAACAATTTTGAGAGGGATTTGAAAAGTTTCAATGGGAATGGGAAGAATTGGGACAAAAATTGGAAATTTTTTAAGGGACTTTGAAAAAATTTCAGCTGGAATTTTAGCAATTTTTTTACGTGAAATTGTAAACATGTGGACATGGATTTTGAAAATTCTAGGGAGAATTTTAAAAGCTTCAAGAGAATTTCAACAATTTAGAGAGGGATTTGAAAAGTTTCAATGGGAATGGGAAGAATTGGGACAAAAATTGGAAAATTTTTCAGGGACTTTGAAAAAATTTCCACTGGAATTTTAGCCATTTTTTGACGTGAAATTGTAAACATGTGGACATGGATTTTGAAAATTCTAGAGAGAATTTTAAAAGCTTCAAGAGAATTTCAACAATTTTGAGAGGGATTTGAAAAGTTTCAATGGGAATGGGAAGAATTGGGACAAAAATTGGAAAATTTTTAAGGGACTTTGAAAAAATTTCAACTGGAATTTTAGCCATTTTTTGACGTGAAATTGTAAACATGTGCCCATGGATTTTGAAAATTCTAGAGAGAATTTTAAAAGCTTCAACAGAATTTCTACAATTTTGAGAGGGATTTGAAAAGTTTCAATGGGAATGGGAAGAATTGGGACAAAAATTGGAAAATTTTTAAGGGACTTTGAAAAAATTTCAACTGGAATTTTAGCCATTTTTTGACGTGAAATTGTAAACATGTGGACATGGATTTTGAAAATTCTAGAGAGAATTTTAAAAGCTTCAACAGAATTTCAACAATTTTGAGAGGGATTTGAAAAGTTTCAATGGGAATGGGAAGAATTGGGACAAAAATTGGAAAATTTTTAAGGGACTTTGAAAAAATTTCAACTGGAATTTTAGCCATTTTTTTATGTGAAATTGTAAACATGTGCCCATGGATTTTGAAAATTCTAGAGAGAATTTTAAAAGCTTCAACAGAATTTCAACAATTTTGAGAGGGATTTGAAAAGTTTCAATGGGAATGGGAAGAATTGGGACAAAAATTGGAAAATTTTTAAGGGACTTTGAAAAAATTTCAACTGGAATTTTAGCCATTTTTTGACGTGAAATTGTAAACATGTGGCCATGGATTTTGAAAATTCTAGAGAGAATTTTAAAAGCTTCAACAGAATTTCAACAATTTTGAGAGGGATTTGAAAAGTTTCAATGGGAATGGGAAGAATTGGGACAAAAATTGGAAAACTTTTAAGGGACTTTGAAAAAATTTCAACTGGAATTTTAGCCATTTTTTTATGTGAAATTGTAAACATGTGGACATGGATTTTGAAAATTCTAGAGAGAATTTTAAAAGCTTCAACAGAATTTCAACAATTTTGAGAGGGATTTGAAAAGTTTCAATGGGAATGGGAAGAATTGGGACAAAAATTGGAAATTTTTTAAGGGACTTTGAAAAAATTTCAGCTGGAATTTTAGCAATTTTTTTACGTGAAATTGTAAACATGTGGACATGGATTTTGAAAATTCTAGAGAGAATTTTAAAAGCTTTAACAGAATTTCAACAATTTTGAGAGGGATTTGAAAAGTTTCAATGGGAATGGGAAGAATTGGGACAAAAATTGGAAAATTTTTAAGGGACTTTGAAAAAATTTCAACTGGAATTTTAGCCATTTTTTACGTGAAATTGTAAACATGTGGCCATGGATTTTGAAAATTCTAGAGAGAATTTTAAAAGCTTCAACAGAATTTCAACAATTTTGAGAGGGATTTGAAAAGTTTCAATGGGAATGGGAAGAATTGGGACAAAAATTGGAAAATTTTTAAGGGACTTTGAAAAAATTTCAACTGGAATTTTAGCCATTTTTTTATGTGAAATTGTAAACATGTGGACATGGATTTTGAAAATTCTAGAGAGAATTTTAAAAGCTTCAACAGAATTTCAACAATTTTGAGAGGGATTTGAAAAGTTTCAATGGGAATGGGAAGAATTGGGACAAAAATTGGAAAATTTTTAAGGGACTTTGAAAAAATTTCAACTGGAATTTTAGCCATTTTTTGACGTGAAATTGTAAACATGTGCCCATGGATTTTGAAAATTCTAGAGAGAATTTTAAAAGCTTCAACAGAATTTCAACAATTTTGAGAGGGATTTGAAAAGTTTCAATGGGAATGGGAAGAATTGGGACAAAAATTGGAAATTTTTTAAGGGACTTTGAAAAAATTTCAGCTGGAATTTTAGCAATTTTTTTACGTGAAATTGTAAACATGTGGCCATGGATTTTGAAAATTCTAGAGAGAATTTTAAAAGCTTCAAGAGAATTTCAACAATTTGGAGAGGGATTTGAAAAGTTTCAATGGGAATGGGAAGAATTGGGACAAAAATTGGAAAATTTTTAAGGGACTTTGAAAAAATTTCAACTGGAATTTTAGCCATTTTTTACGTGAAATTGTAAACATGTGGCCATGGATTTTGAAAATTCTAGAGAGAATTTTAAAAGCTTCAAGAGAATTTCAACAATTTTGAGAGGGATTTGAAAAGTTTCAATGGGAATGGGAAGAATTGGGACAAAAATTGGAAAATTTTTAAGGAACTTTGAAAAAATTTCAACTGGAATTTTAGCAATTTTTTTATGTGAAATTGTAAACATGTGGCCATGGATTTTGAAAATTCTAGAGAGAATTTTAAAAGCTTCAACAGAATTTCAACAATTTTGAGAGGGATTTGAAAAGTTTCAATGGGAATGGGAAGAATTGGGACAAAAATTGGAAAATTTTTAAGGGACTTTGAAAAAATTTCAACTGGAATTTTAGCCATTTTTTGACGTGAAATTGTAAACATGTGGCCATGGATTTTGAAAATTCTAGAGAGAATTTTAAAAGCTTCAAGAGAATTTCAACAATTTTGAGAGGGATTTGAAAAGTTTCAATGGGAATGGGAAGAATTGGGACAAAAATTGGAAAATTTTTAAGGGACTTTGAAAAAATTTCAACTGGAATTTTAGCCATTTTTTTATGTGAAATTGTAAACATGTGCCCATGGATTTTGAAAATTCTAGAGAGAATTTTAAAAGCTTCAACAGAATTTCAACAATTTTGAGAGGGATTTGAAAAGTTTCAATGGGAATGGGAAGAATTGGGACAAAAATTGGAAATTTTTAAGGGACTTTGAAAAAATTTCAACTGGAATTTTAGCAATTTTTTTACGTGAAATTGTAAACATGTGGCCATGGATTTTGAAAATTCTAGAGAGAATTTTAAAAGCTTCAACAGAATTTCAACAATTTTGAGAGGGATTTGAAAAGTTTCAATGGGAATGGGAAGAATTGGGACAAAAATTGGAAAACTTTTAAGGGACTTTGAAAAAATTTCAACTGGAATTTTAGCCATTTTTTTATGTGAAATTGTAAACATGTGGACATGGATTTTGAAAATTCTAGAGAGAATTTTAAAAGCTTCAAGAGAATTTCAACAATTTTGAGAGGGATTTGAAAAGTTTCAATGGGAATGGGAAGAATTGGGACAAAAATTGGAAATTTTTTAAGGGACTTTGAAAAAATTTCAGCTGGAATTTTAGCGATTTTTTTACGTGAAATTGTAAACATGTGGACATGGATTTTGAAAATTCTAGAGAGAATTTTAAAAGCTTTAACAGAATTTCAACAATTTTGAGAGGGATTTGAAAAGTTTCAATGGGAATGGGAAGAATTGGGACAAAAATTGGAAAATTTTTAAGGGACTTTGAAAAAATTTCAACTGGAATTTTAGCCATTTTTTACGTGAAATTGTAAACATGTGGCCATGGATTTTGAAAATTCTAGAGAGAATTTTAAAAGCTTCAAGAGAATTTCAACAATTTGGAGAGGGATTTGAAAAGTTTCAATGGGAATGGGAAGAATTGGGACAAAAATTGGAAAATTTTTAAGGGACTTTGAAAAAATTTCAACTGGAATTTTAGCCATTTTTTTATGTGAAATTGTAAACATGTGGCCATGGATTTTGAAAATTCTAGAGAGAATTTTAAAAGCTTCAACAGAATTTCAACAATTTTGAGAGGGATTTGAAAAGTTTCAATGGGAATGGGAAGAATTGGGACAAAAATTGGAAATTTTTTAAGGGACTTTGAAAAAATTTCAGCTGGAATTTTAGCCATTTTTTGACATGAAATTGTAAACATGTGGACATGGATTTTGAAAATTCTAGAGAGAATTTTAAAAGCTTCAACAGAATTTCAACAATTTTGAGAGGGATTTGAAAAGTTTCAATGGGAATGGGAAGAATTGGGACAAAAATTGGAAAATTTTTAAGGGACTTTGAAAAAATTTCAACTGGAATTTTAGCCATTTTTTTATGTGAAATTGTAAACATGTGGACATGGATTTTGAAAATTCTAGAGAGAATTTTAAAAGCTTCAACAGAATTTCAACAATTTTGAGAGGGATTTGAAAAGTTTCAATGGGAATGGGAAGAATTGGGACAAAAATTGGAAATTTTTTAAGGGACTTTGAAAAAATTTCAGCTGGAATTTTAGCAATTTTTTTACGTGAAATTGTAAACATGTGGCCATGGATTTTGAAAATTCTAGAGAGAATTTTAAAAGCTTCAAGAGAATTTCAACAATTTTGAGAGGGATTTGAAAAGTTTCAATGGGAATGGGAAGAATTGGGACAAAAATTGGAAAATTTTTCAGGGACTTTGAAAAAATTTCAACTGGAATTTTAGCCATTTTTTGACATGAAATTGTAAACATGTGGCCATGGATTTTGAAAATTCTAGAGAGAATTTTAAAAGCTTCAAGAGAATTTCAACAATTTTGAGAGGGATTTGAAAAGTTTCAATGGGAATGGGAAGAATTGGGACAAAAATTGGAAAATTTTTAAGGGACTTTGAAAAAATTTCAACTGGAATTTTAGCCATTTTTTGACGTGAAATTGTAAACATGTGGACATGGATTTTGAAAATTCTAGAGAGAATTTTAAAAGCTTCAACAGAATTTCAACAATTTTGAGAGGGATTTGAAAAGTTTCAATGGGAATGGGAAGAATTGGGACAAAAATTGGAAAACTTTTAAGGGACTTTGAAAAAATTTCAACTGGAATTTTAGCCATTTTTTTATGTGAAATTGTAAACATGTGGACATGGATTTTGAAAATTCTAGAGAGAATTTTAAAAGCTTCAACAGAATTTCAACAATTTTGAGAGGGATTTGAAAAGTTTCAATGGGAATGGGAAGAATTGGGACAAAAATTGGAAATTTTTTAAGGGACTTTGAAAAAATTTCAGCTGGAATTTTAGCAATTTTTTTACGTGAAATTGTAAACATGTGGACATGGATTTTGAAAATTCTAGAGAGAATTTTAAAAGCTTTAACAGAATTTCAACAATTTTGAGAGGGATTTGAAAAGTTTCAATGGGAATGGGAAGAATTGGGACAAAAATTGGAAAATTTTTAAGGGACTTTGAAAACATTTCAACTGGAATTTTAGCCATTTTTTACGTGAAATTGTAAACATGTGGCCATGGATTTTGAAAATTCTAGAGAGAATTTTAAAAGCTTCAAGAGAATTTCAACAATTTGGAGAGGGATTTGAAAAGTTTCAATGGGAATGGGAAGAATTGGGACAAAAATTGGAAAATTTTTAAGGGACTTTGAAAACATTTCAACTGGAATTTTAGCCATTTTTTGACGTGAAATTGTAAACATGTGGCCATGGATTTTGAAAATTCTAGAGAGAATTTTAAAAGCTTCAAGAGAATTTCAACAATTTTGAGAGGGATTTGAAAAGTTTCAATGGGAATGGGAAGAATTGGGACAAAAATTGGAAAATTTTTAAGGGACTTTGAAAAAATTTCAACTGGAATTTTAGCCATTTTTTTATGTGAAATTGTAAACATGTGGCCATGGATTTTGAAAATTCTAGAGAGAATTTTAAAAGCTTCAACAGAATTTCAACAATTTTGAGAGGGATTTGAAAAGTTTCAATGGGAATGGGAAGAATTGGGACAAAAATTGGAAAATTTTTAAGGGACTTTGAAAAAATTTCAACTGGAATTTTAGCCATTTTTTTATGTGAAATTGTAAACATGTGGACATGGATTTTGAAAATTCTAGAGAGAATTTTAAAAGCTTCAAGAGAATTTCAACAATTTTGAGAGGGATTTGAAAAGTTTCAATGGGAATGGGAAGAATTGGGACAAAAATTGGAAATTTTTTAAGGGACTTTGAAAAAATTTCAGCTGGAATTTTAGCAATTTTTTGACGTGAAATTGTAAACATGTGGCCATGGATTTTGAAAATTCTAGAGAGAATTTTAAAAGCTTCAAGAGAATTTCAACAATTTTGAGAGGGATTTGAAAAGTTTCAATGGGAATGGGAAGAATTGGGACAAAAATTGGAAAATTTTTAAGGGACTTTGAAAAAATTTCAACTGGAATTTTAGCCATTTTTTGACATGAAATTGTAAACATGTGGCCATGGATTTTGAAAATTCTAGAGAGAATTTTAAAAGCTTCAACAGAATTTCAACAATTTTGAGAGGGATTTGAAAAGTTTCAATGGGAATGGGAAGAATTGGGACAAAAATTGGAAAATTTTGAAGGGACTTTGAAAAAATTTCAACTGGAATTTTAGCCATTTTTTTATGTGAAATTGTAAACATGTGGACATGGATTTTGAAAATTCTAGAGAGAATTCTAAAAGCTTCAACAGAATTTCAACAATTTTGAGAGGGATTTGAAAAGTTTCAATGGGAATGGGAAGAATTGGGACAAAAATTGGAAAATTTTTAAGGGACTTTGAAAAAATTTCAGCTGGAATTTTAGCCATTTTTTTATGTGAAATTGTAAACATGTGGCCATGGATTTTGAAAATTCTAGAGAGAATTTTAAAAGCTTCAACAGAATTTCTACAATTTTGAGAGGGATTTGAAAAGTTTCAATGGGAATGGGAAGAATTGGGACAAAAATTGGAAAATTTTTAAGGGACTTTGAAAAAATTTCAGCTGGAATTTTAGCCATTTTTTGACGTGAAATTGTAAACATGTGGCCATGGATTTTGAAAATTCTAGAGAGAATTTTAAAAGCTTCAACAGAATTTCAACAATTTTGAGAGGGATTTGAAAAGTTTCAATGGGAATGGGAAGAATTGGGACAAAAATTGGAAAATTTTTAAGGGACTTTGAAAAAATTTCAACTGGAATTTTAGCCATTTTTTTACGTGAAATTGTAAACATGTGGCCATGCATTTTGAAAATTCTAGAGAGAATTTTAAAAGCTTCAAGAGAATTTCAACAATTTTGAGAGGGATTTGAAAAGTTTCAATGGGAATGGGAAGAATTGGGACAAAAATTGGAAAATTTTAAGGGACTTTGAAAAAATTTCAACTGGAATTTTAGCCATTTTTTTATGTGAAATTGTAAACATGTGCCCATGGATTTTGTAAATTCGAGAGAATTTTAAAAGCTTCAACAGAATTTCAACAATTTTGAGAGGGATTTGAAAAGTTTCAATGGGAATGGGAAGAATTGGGACAAAAATTGGAAAATTTTTAAGGGACTTTGAAAAAATTTCAACAGGAATTTTAGCCATTTTTTGACGTGAAATTGTAAACATGTGGCCATGGATTTTGAAAATTCTAGAGAGAATTTTAAAAGCTTCAAGAGAATTTCAACAATTTTGAGAGGGATTTGAAAAGTTTCAATGGGAATGGGAAGAATTGGGACAAAAATTGGAAATTTTTTAAGGGACTTTGAAAAAATTTCAGCTGGAATTTTAGCAATTTTTTGACGTGAAATTGTAAACATGTGGACATGGATTTTGAAAATTCTAGAGAGAATTTTAAAAGCTTTAACAGAATTTCAACAATTTTGAGAGGGATTTGAAAAGTTTCAATGGGAATGGGAAGAATTGGGACAAAAATTGGAAAATTTTTAAGGGACTTTGAAAAAATTTCAACTGGAATTTTAGCCATTTTTTGACGTGAAATTGTAAACATGTGGCCATGGATTTTGAAAATTCTAGAGAGAATTTTAAAAGCTTCAACAGAATTTCAACAATTTTGAGAGGGATTTGAAAAGTTTCAATGGGAATGGGAAGAATTGGGACAAAAATTGGAAAATTTTGAAGGGACTTTGAAAAAATTTCAACTGGAATTTTAGCCATTTTTTTATGTGAAATTGTAAACATGTGCCCATGGATTTTGAAAATTCTAGAGAGAATTTTAAAAGCTTCAACAGAATTTCAACAATTTTGAGAGGGATTTGAAAAGTTTCAATGGGAATGGGAAGAATTGGGACAAAAATTGGAAATTTTTTAAGGGACTTTGAAAAAATTTCAGCTGGAATTTTAGCAATTTTTTTACGTGAAATTGTAAACATGTGGACATGGATTTTGAAAATTCTAGAGAGAATTTTAAAAGCTTTAACAGAATTTCAACAATTTTGAGAGGGATTTGAAAAGTTTCAATGGGAATGGGAAGAATTGGGACAAAAATTGGAAAATTTTTAAGGGACTTTGAAAAAATTTCAACTGGAATTTTAGCCATTTTTTTACGTGAAATTGTAAACATGTGGCCATGGAGTTTGAAAATTCTAGAGAGAATTTTAAAAGCTTCAACAGAATTTCAACAATTTTGAGAGGGATTTGAAAAGTTTCAATGGGAATGGGAAGAATTGGGACAAAAATTGGAAAATTTTTAAGGGACTTTGAAAAAATTTCAACTGGAATTTTAGCCATTTTTTTACGTGAAATTGTAAACATGTGGCCATGGATTTTGAAAATTCTAGAGAGAATTTTAAAAGCTTCAACAGAATTTCAACAATTTTGAGAGGGATTTGAAAAGTTTCAATGGGAATGGGAAGAATTGGGACAAAAATTGGAAATTTTTTAAGGGACTTTGAAAAAATTTCAGCTGGAATTTTAGCCATTTTTTGACGTGAAATTGTAAACATGTGGACATGGATTTTGAAAATTCTAGAGAGAATTTTAAAAGCTTCAACAGAATTTCAACAATTTTGAGAGGGATTTGAAAAGTTTCAATGGGAATGGGAAGAATTGGGACAAAAATTGGAAAATTTTGAAGGGACTTTGAAAAAATTTCAACTGGAATTTTAGCCATTTTTTTATGTGAAATTGTAAACATGTGGACATGGATTTTGAAAATTCTAGAGAGAATTTTAAAAGCTTCAACAGAATTTCAACAATTTTGAGAGGGATTTGAAAAGTTTCAATGGGAATGGGAAGAATTGGGACAAAAATTGGAAAATTTTTAAGGGACTTCGAAAAAATTTCAACTGGAATTTTAGCCATTTTTTTACGTGAAATTGTAAACATGTAGCCATGCATTTTGAAAATTCTAGAGAGAATTTTAAAAGCTTCAAGAGAATTTCAACAATTTTGAGAGGGATTTGAAAAGTTTCAATGGGAATGGGAAGAATTGGGACAAAAATTGGAAAATTTTGAAGGGACTTTGAAAAAATTTCAACTGGAATTTTAGCCATTTTTTTATGTGAAATTGTAAACATGTGCCCATGGATTTTGTAAATTCGAGAGAATTTTAAAAGCTTCAACAGAATTTCAACAATTTTGAGAGGGATTTGAAAGTTTCAATGGGAATGGGAAGAATTGGGACAAAAATTGGAAAATTTTTAAGGTACTTTGAAAAAATTTCAACTGGAATTTTAGCCATTTTTTGACGTGAAATTGTAAACATGTGGCCATGGATTTTGAAAATTCTAGAGAGAATTTTAAAAGCTTCAAGAGAATTTCAACAATTTTGAGAGGGATTTGAAAAGTTTCAATGGGAATGGGAAGAATTGGGACAAAAATTGGAAATTTTTTAAGGGACTTTGAAAAAATTTCAGCTGGAATTTTAGCAATTTTTTTACGTGAAATTGTAAACATGTGGCCATGGATTTTGAAAATTCTAGAGAGAATTTTAAAAGCTTTAACAGAATTTCAACAATTTTGAGAGGGATTTGAAAAGTTTCAATGGGAATGGGAAGAATTGGGACAAAAATTGGAAAATTTTTAAGGGACTTTGAAAAAATTTCAACTGGAATTTTAGCCATTTTTTGACGTGAAATTGTAAACATGTGGCCATGGATTTTGAAAATTCTAGAGAGAATTTTAAAAGCTTCAACAGAATTTCAACAATTTTGAGAGGGATTTGAAAAGTTTCAATGGGAAATGGGAAGAATTGGGACAAAAATTGGAAAATTTTTAAGGGACTTTGAAAAAATTTCAACTGGAATTTTAGCCATTTTTTGACGTGAAATTGTAAACATGTGCCCATGGATTTTGAAAATTCTAGAGAGAATTTTAAAAGCTTCAACAGAATTTCAACAATTTTGAGAGGGATTTGAAAAGTTTCAATGGGAATGGGAAGAATTGGGACAAAAATTGGAAAATTTTGAAGGGACTTTGAAAAATTTCAACTGGAATTTTAGCCATTTTTTGACATGAAATTGTAAACATGTGGACATGGATTTTGAAAATTCTAGAGAGAATTTTAAAAGCTTCAACAGAATTTCAACAATTTTTGAGAGGGATTTGAAAAGTTTCAATGGGAATGGGAAGAATTGGGACAAAAATTGGAAAATTTTTAAGGGACTTTGAAAAAATTTCAACTGGAATTTTAGCCATTTTTTTATGTGAAATTGTAAACATGTGCCCATGGATTTTGAAAATTCTAGAGAGAATTTTAAAAGCTTCAACAGAATTTCAACAATTTTGAGAGGGATTTGAAAAGTTTCAATGGGAATGGGAAGAATTGGGACAAAAATTGGAAATTTTTTAAGGGACTTTGAAAAAATTTCAGCTGGAATTTTAGCAATTTTTTTACGTGAAATTGTAAACATGTGGACATGGATTTTGAAAATTCTAGAGAGAATTTTAAAAGCTTTAACAGAATTTCAACAATTTTGAGAGGGATTTGAAAAGTTTCAATGGGAATGGGAAGAATTGGGACAAAAATTGGAAAATTTTTAAGGGACTTTGAAAAAATTTCAACTGGAATTTTAGCCATTTTTTTACGTGAAATTGTAAACATGTGGCCATGGATTTTGAAAATTCTAGAGAGAATTTTAAAAGCTTCAACAGAATTTCAACAATTTGAGAGGGATTTGAAAAGTTTCAATGGGAATGGGAAGAATTGGGACAAAAATTGGAAAATTTTTAAGGGACTTTGAAAACATTTCAACTGGAATTTTAGCCATTTTTTTACGTGAAATTGTAAACATGTGGCCATGGATTTTGAAAATTCTAGAGAGAATTTAAAAGCTTCAACAGAATTTCAACAATTTTGAGAGGGATTTGAAAAGTTTCAATGGGAATGGGAAGAATTGGGACAAAAATTGGAAATTTTTTAAGGGACTTTGAAAAAATTTCAGCTGGAATTTTAGCCATTTTTTGACGTGAAATTGTAAACATGTGGACATGGATTTTGAAAATTCTAGAGAGAATTTTAAAAGCTTCAAGAGAATTTCAACAATTTTGAGAGGGATTTGAAAAGTTTCAATGGGAATGGGAAGAATTGGGACAAAAATTGGAAAATTTTTAAGGGACTTTGAAAAAATTTCAACTGGAATTTTAGCCATTTTTTGACGTGAAATTGTAAACATGTGGCCATGGATTTTGAAAATTCTAGAGAGAATTTTAAAAGCTTCAACAGAATTTCAACAATTTTGAGAGGGATTTGAAAAGTTTCAATGGGAATGGGAAGAATTGGGACAAAAATTGGAAATTTTTTAAGGGACTTTGAAAAAATTTCAGCTGAATTTTAGCAATTTTTTTACGTGAAATTGTAAACATGTGGACATGGATTTTGAAAATTCTAGAGAGAATTTTAAAGCTTCAAGAGAATTTCAACAATTTGGAGAGGGATTTGAAAAGTTTCAATGGGAATGGGAAGAATTGGGACAAAAATTGGAAAATTTTTAAGGGACTTTGAAAAAATTTCAACTGGAATTTTAGCCATTTTTTGACGTGAAATTGTAAACATGTGGCCATGGATTTTGAAAATTCTAGAGAGAATTTTAAAAGCTTCAACAGAATTTCAACAATTTTGAGAGGGATTTGAAAAGTTTCAATGGGAATGGGAAGAATTGGGACAAAAATTGGAAATTTTTTAAGGGACTTTGAAAAAATTTCAGCTGGAATTTTAGCCATTTTTTTACGTGAAATTGTAAACATGTGGCCATGGATTTTGAAAATTCTAGAGAGAATTTTAAAGCTTCAAGAGAATTTCAACAATTTTGAGAGGGATTTGAAAAGTTTCAATGGGAATGGGAAGAATTGGGACAAAAATTGGAAAATTTTTAAGGGACTTTGAAAAAATTTCAACTGGAATTTTAGCCATTTTTTTACGTGAAATTGTAAACATGTGGACATGGATTTTGAAAATTCTAGAGAGAATTTTAAAAGCTTCAACAGAATTTCAACTATTTTGAGAGGGATTTGAAAAGTTTCAATGGGAATGGGAAGAATTGGGACAAAAATTGGAAAATTTTTAAGGGACTTTGAAAAAATTTCAACTGGAATTTTAGCCATTTTTTGACGTGAAATTGTAAACATGTGGCCATGGATTTTGAAAATTCTAGAGAGAATTTTAAAAGCTTCAACAGAATTTCAACAATTTTGAGAGGGATTTGAAAAGTTTCAATGGGAATGGGAAGAATTGGGACAAAATTGGAAAATTTTTAAGGGACTTTGAAAAAATTTCAACTGGAATTTTAGCCATTTTTTTATGTGAAATTGTAAACATGTGCCCATGGATTTTGAAAATTCTAGAGAGAATTTTAAAAGCTTCAACAGAATTTCTACAATTTTGAGAGGGATTTGAAAAGTTTCAATGGGAATGGGAAGAATTGGGACAAAAATTGGAAATTTTTTAAGGGACTTTGAAAAAATTTCAGCTGGAATTTTAGCAATTTTTTTACGTGAAATTGTAAACATGTGGCCATGGATTTTGAAAATTCTAGAGAGAATTTTAAAAGCTTCAACAGAATTTCAACAATTTTGAGAGGGATTTGAAAAGTTTCAATGGGAATGGGAAGAATTGGGACAAAAATTGGAAAATTTTTAAGGGACTTTGAAAAAATTTCAACTGGAATTTTAGCCATTTTTTGACGTGAAATTGTAAACATGTGCCCATGGATTTTGAAAATTCTAGAGAGAATTTTAAAAGCTTCAACAGAATTTCAACAATTTTGAGAGGGATTTGAAAAGTTTCAATGGGAATGGGAAGAATTGGGACAAAAATTGGAAAATTTTTAAGGGACTTTGAAAAAATTTCAACTGGAATTTTAGCCATTTTTTTACGTGAAATTGTAAACATGTGCCCATGGATTTTGAAAATTCTAGAGAGAATTTTAAAAGCTTCAACAGAATTTCAACAATTTTGAGAGGGATTTGAAAAGTTTCAATGGGAATGGGAAGAATTGGGACAAAAATTGGAAAATTTTTAAGGGACTTTGAAAAAATTTCAACTGGAATTTTAGCCATTTTTTGACGTGAAATTGTAAACATGTGGCCATGGATTTTGAAAATTCTAGAGAGAATTTTAAAAGCTTCAACAGAATTTCAACAATTTGGAGAGGGATTTGAAAAGTTTCAATGGGAATGGGAAGAATTGGGACAAAAATTGGAAAATTTTTAAAGGACTTTGAAAAAATTTCAACTGGAATTTTAGCCATTTTTTGACGTGAAATTGTAAACATGTGGCCATGGATTTTGAAAATTCTAGAGAGAATTTTAAAAGCTTCAACAGAATTTCAACAATTTTGAGAGGGATTTGAAAAGTTTCAATGGGAATGGGAAGAATTGGGACAAAAATTGGAAAATTTTTAAGGGACTTTGAAAAAATTTCAACTGGAATTTTAGCCATTTTTTGACGTGAAATTGTAAACATGTGACCATGGATTTTGAAAATTCTAGAGAGAATTTTAAAAGCTTCAAGAGAATTTCAACAATTTTGAGAGGGATTTGAAAAGTTTCAATGGGAATGGGAAGAATTGGGACAAAAATTGGAAAATTTTGAAGGGACTTTGAAAAAATTTCAACTGGAATTTTAGCCATTTTTTTATGTGAAATTGTAAACATTTGGACATGGATTTTGAAAATTCTAGAGAGAATTTTAAAAGCTTCAAGAGAATTTCAACAATTTTGAGAGGGATTTGAAAAGTTTCAATGGGAATGGGAAGAATTGGGACAAAAATTGGAAATTTTTTAAGGACTTTGAAAAAATTTCAACTGGAATTTTAGCCATTTTTTGACATGAAATTGTAAACATGTGGCCATGGATTTTGAAAATTCTAGAGAGAATTTTAAAAGCTTTAACAGAATTTCAACAATTTTGAGAGGGATTTGAAAAGTTTCAATGGGAATGGGAAGAATTGGGACAAAAATTGGAAAATTTTGAAGGGACTTTGAAAAAATTTCAACTGGAATTTTAGCCATTTTTTTACGTGAAATTGTAAACATGTGGCCATGGATTTTGAAAATTCTAGAGAGAATTTTAAAAGCTTCAACAGAATTTCAACAATTTTGAGAGGGATTTGAAAAGTTTCAATGGGAATGGGAAGAATTGGGACAAAAATTGGAAAATTTTTAAGGGACTTTGAAAAAATTTCAACTGGAATTTTAGCCATTTTTTTACGTGAAATTGTAAACATGTGGCCATGGATTTTGAAAATTCTAGAGAGAATTTTAAAAGCTTCAAGAGAATTTCAACAATTTTGAGAGGGATTTGAAAAGTTTCAATGGGAATGGGAAGAATTGGGACAAAAATTGGAAAATTTTTAAGGGACTTTGAAAAAATTTCAACTGGAATTTTAGCCATTTTTTGACGTGAAATTGTAAACATGTGGCCATGGATTTTGAAAATTCTAGAGAGAATTTTAAAAGCTTCAAGAGAATTTCAACAATTTTGAGAGGGATTTGAAAAGTTTCAATGGGAATGGGAAGAATTGGGACAAAAATTGGAAAATTTTTAAGGGACTTTGAAAAAATTTCAACTGGAATTTTAGCCATTTTTTTATGTGAAATTGTAAACATGTGGCCATGGATTTTGAAAATTCTAGAGAGAATTTTAAAAGCTTCAAGAGAATTTCAACAATTTTGAGAGGGATTTGAAAAGTTTCAATGGGAATGGGAAGAATTGGGACAAAAATTGGAAAATTTTTAAGGGACTTTGAAAAAATTTCAACTGGAATTTTAGCCATTTTTTGACGTGAAATTGTAAACATGTGGACATGGATTTTGAAAATTCTAGAGAGAATTTTAAAAGCTTCAACAGAATTTCAACAATTTTGAGAGGGATTTGAAAAGTTTCAATGGGAATGGGAAGAATTGGGACAAAAATTGGAAAATTTTTAAGGGACTTTGAAAAAATTTCAACTGGAATTTTAGCCATTTTTTGACGTGAAATTGTAAACATGTGGCCATGGATTTTGAAAATTCTAGAGAGAATTTTAAAAGCTTCAACAGAATTTCAACAATTTTGAGAGGGATTTGAAAAGTTTCAATGGGAATGGGATGAATTGGGACAAAATTGGAAATTTTTAAGAGACTTTGAAAAAATTTCAGCTGGAATTTTAGCAATTTTTTTACGTGAAATTGTAAACATGTGGCCATGGATTTTGAAAATTCTAGAGAGAATTTTAAAAGCTTCAAGAGAATTTCAACAATTTTGAGAGGGATTTGAAAAGTTTCAATGGGAATGGGAAGAATTGGGACAAAAATTGGAAAATTTTTAAGGGACTTTGAAAAATTTCAACTGGAATTTTAGCCATTTTTTTACGTGAAATTGTAAACATGTGGCCATGGATTTTGAAAATTCTAGAGAGAATTTTAAAAGCTTCAACAGAATTTCAACAATTTTGAGAGGGATTTGAAAAGTTTCAATGGGAATGGGAAGAATTGGGACAAAAATTGGAAAATTTTTAAGGGACTTTGAAAAATTTCAACTGGAATTTTAGCCATTTTTTACGTGAAATTGTAAACATGTGGCCATGGATTTTGAAAATTCTAGAGAGAATTTTAAAAGCTTCAAGAGAATTTCAACAATTTTGAGAGGGATTTGAAAAGTTTCAATGGGAATGGGAAGAATTGGGACAAAAATTGGAAAATTTTTAAGGGACTTTGAAAAAATTTCAACTGGAATTTTAGCCATTTTTTGACGTGAAATTGTAAACATGTGGCCATGGATTTTGAAAATTCTAGAGAGAATTTTAAAAGCTTCAAGAGAATTTCAACAATTTTGAGAGGGATTTGAAAAGTTTCAATGGGAATGGGAAGAATTGGGACAAAAATTGGAAAATTTTTAAGGGACTTTGAAAAAATTTCAACTGGAATTTTAGCCATTTTTTGACGTGAAATTGTAAACATGTGGCCATGGATTTTGAAAATTCTAGAGAGAATTTTAAAAGCTTCAAGAGAATTTCAACAATTTTGAGAGGGATTTGAAAAGTTTCAATGGGAATGGGAAGAATTGGGACAAAAATTGGAAAATTTTTAAGGGACTTTGAAAAAATTTCAACTGGAATTTTAGCATTTTTTTATGTGAAATTGTAAACATGTGGCCATGGATTTTGAAAATTCTAGAGAGAATTTTAAAAGCTTCAACAGAATTTCAACAATTTGGAGAGGGATTTGAAAAGTTTCAATGGGAATGGGATGAATTGGGACAAAAATTGGAAATTTTTAAGAGACTTTGAAAAAATTTCAGCTGGAATTTTAGCAATTTTTTACGTGAAATTGTAAACATGTGGCCATGGATTTTGAAAATTCTAGAGAGAATTTTAAAAGATTCAAGAGAATTTCAACAATTTTGAGAGGGATTTGAAAAGTTTCAATGGGAATGGGAAGAATTGGGACAAAAATTGGAAAATTTTTAAGGGACTTTGAAAAAATTTCAACTGGAATTTTAGCAATTTTTTGACGTGAAATTGTAAACATGTGGACATGGATTTTGAAAATTCTAGAGAGAATTTTAAAAGCTTCAAGAGAATTTCAACAATTTTGAGAGGGATTTGAAAAGTTTCAATGGGAATGGGAAGAATTGGGACAAAAATTGGAAAATTTTTAAGGGACTTTGAAAAAATTTCAACTGGAATTTTAGCCATTTTTTTATGTGAAATTGTAAACATGTGGCCATGGATTTTGAAAATTCTAGAGAGAATTTTAAAAGCTTCAAGAGAATTTCAACAATTTGGAGAGGGATTTGAAAAGTTTCAATGGGAATGGGAAGAATTGGGACAAAAATTGGAAAATTTTTAAGGGACTTTGAAAAAATTTCAACTGGAATTTTAGCCATTTTTTTACGTGAAATTGTAAACATGTGGCCATGGATTTTGAAAATTCTAGAGAGAATTTTAAAAGCTTCAAGAGAATTTCAACAATTTTGAGAGGGATTTGAAAAGTTTCAATGGGAATGGGAAGAATTGGGACAAAAATTGGAAAATTTTTAAGGGACTTTGAAAAAATTTCAACTGGAATTTTAGCCATTTTTTGACGTGAAATTGTAAACATGTGGCCATGGATTTTGAAAATTCTAGAGAGAATTTTAAAAGCTTCAAGAGAATTTCAACAATTTTGAGAGGGATTTGAAAAGTTTCAATGGGAATGGGAAGAATTGGGACAAAAATTGGAAAATTTTTAAGGGACTTTGAAAAAATTTCAACTGGAATTTTAGCCATTTTTTTATGTGAAATTGTAAACATGTGGCCATGGATTTGAAAATTCTAGAGAGAATTTTAAAAGCTTCAAGAGAATTTCAACAATTTTGAGAGGGATTTGAAAAGTTTCAATGGGAATGGGAAGAATTGGGACAAAAATTGGAAAATTTTTAAGGGACTTTGAAAAAATTTCAACTGGAATTTTAGCCATTTTTTGACGTGAAATTGTAAACATGTGGACATGGATTTTGAAAATTCTAGAGAGAATTTTAAAAGCTTCAACAGAATTTCAACAATTTTGAGAGGGATTTGAAAAGTTTCAATGGGAATGGGAAGAATTGGGACAAAAATTGGAAAATTTTTAAGGGACTTTGAAAAATTTCAACTGGAATTTTAGCCATTTTTTGACGTGAAATTGTAAACATGTGGCCATGGATTTTGAAAATTCTAGAGAGAATTTTAAAAGCTTCAAGAGAATTTCAACAATTTTGAGAGGGATTTGAAAAGTTTCAATGGGAATGGGAAGAATTGGGACAAAAATTGGAAAATTTTTAAGGGACTTTGAAAAAATTTCAACTGGAATTTTAGCCATTTTTTGACGTGAAATTGTAAACATGTGGCCATGGATTTTGAAAATTCTAGAGAGAATTTTAAAAGCTTCAAGAGAATTTCAACAATTTTGAGAGGGATTTGAAAAGTTTCAATGGGAATGGGAAGAATTGGGACAAAAATTGGAAAATTTTTAAGGGACTTTGAAAAAATTTCAACTGGAATTTTAGCCATTTTTTTATGTGAAATTGTAAACATGTGGCCATGGATTTTGAAAATTCTAGAGAGAATTTTAAAAGCTTCAACAGAATTTCAACAATTTTGAGAGGGATTTGAAAAGTTTCAATGGGAATGGGATGAATTGGGACAAAAATTGGAAATTTTTAAGAGACTTTGAAAAAATTTCAGCTGGAATTTTAGCAATTTTTTTACGTGAAATTGTAAACATGTGGCCATGGATTTTGAAAATTCTAGAGAGAATTTTAAAAGATTCAAGAGAATTTCAACAATTTTGAGAGGGATTTGAAAAGTTTCAATGGGAATGGGAAGAATTGGGACAAAAATTGGAAAATTTTTAAGGGACTTTGAAAAAATTTCAACTGGAATTTTAGCCATTTTTTTACGTGAAATTGTAAACATGTGGCCATGGATTTTGAAAATTCTAGAGAGAATTTTAAAGCTTCAAGAGAATTTCAACAATTTTGAGAGGGATTTGAAAAGTTTCAATGGGAATGGGAAGAATTGGGACAAAAATTGGAAAATTTTTAAGGGACTTTGAAAAAATTTCAACTGGAATTTTAGCCATTTTTTGACGTGAAATTGTAAACATGTGGCCATGGATTTTGAAAATTCTAGAGAGAATTTTAAAAGCTTCAACAGAATTTCTACAATTTTGAGAGGGATTTGAAAAGTTTCAATGGGAATGGGAAGAATTGGGACAAAAATTGGAAAATTTTTAAGGGACTTTGAAAAAATTTCAACTGGAATTTTAGCCATTTTTTGACGTGAAATTGTAAACATGTGGCCATGGATTTTGAAAATTCTAGAGAGAATTTTAAAAGCTTCAAGAGAATTTCAACAATTTTGAGAGGGATTTGAAAAGTTTCAATGGGAATGGGAAGAATTGGGACAAAAATTGGAAAATTTTTAAGGGACTTTGAAAAAATTTCAACTGGAATTTTAGCCATTTTTTGACGTGAAATTGTAAACATGTGGCCATGGATTTTGAAAATTCTAGAGAGAATTTTAAAAGCTTCAAGAGAATTTCAACAATTTTGAGAGGGATTTGAAAAGTTTCAATGGGAATGGGAAGAATTGGGACAAAAATTGGAAAATTTTTAAGGGACTTTGAAAAAATTTCAACTGGAATTTTAGCCATTTTTTGACGTGAAATTGTAAACATGTGGCCATGGATTTTGAAAATTCTAGAGAGAATTTTAAAAGCTTCAAGAGAATTTCAACAATTTTGAGAGGGATTTGAAAAGTTTCAATGGGAATGGGAAGAATTGGGACAAAAATTGGAAAATTTTTAAGGGACTTTGAAAAAATTTCAACTGGAATTTTAGCCATTTTTTTATGTGAAATTGTAAACATGTGGCCATGGATTTTGAAAATTCTAGAGAGAATTTTAAAAGCTTCAACAGAATTTCAACAATTTGGAGAGGGATTTGAAAAGTTTCAATGGGAATGGGATGAATTG